>NC_060966.1:5020819-5033319 GCF_910589235.1 Vespa crabro
TACTCGTCACAATCGACCTATCTTACACCTTTCCTCACGATAGTACACGCGACGTAGCGTAAACTAAGCTCGCATGTTGCACGTAAACATTATGTATATAGTATCTATATATATATATATATATGTATATGTACATATACATATGTTAAAATATTATTGTTGGAATGATGCCGTTCGCCATGATGGTTCATGCGAAAATTTAAAATGGCAAACGCAAATAATTATCAGACAAAACATTATAAATAATTAATCGGCTTTTATACTATTCGACTGTTCGTTTATTTGAATGTCATAATTGTTTAATGTAAACAACAACTGGATAATTATTTTGTTTATCCAAGTTACTTTGATTTTTTTTTTCTTGTCTTGTTTTTACTTTTTCTTTTTTTTTTTTTTCATGATGATAAATATTACAAACAAATATATTTTTAAAGTATCACGATTAAAGTATATAATATTTATTCATTCGAGTATATTCTAAAATTTTTAAATGTTAATTAGAAAATAATAATTATGTTCTAATTTAACGTGATGTAATATGATCGTAACAATTGTTCGTTTAATAATGAAAACTTTTAAGTACTTAGCTAATATTTGTCGTAATCTTACAAACACGAAAATCAATTGTACTGAAGTTCAAGAATAGAATAATCCATCTACTTAACCATATTCCAGATGACGCTTAAGATGCATTAAGATGCAGAAAGGTATACTAATCTTTTGCATATTATTATCGAACAAAAAACAAATATCACCAAAACATACACACACATATATATAAACACGCACAAGTTCTAAGTTCCAAAATATAATATCTTCCTATCCAATTAGATCCGAACTTTAGAACTCACCCACCCTATCGACGAAGTTTGAGATATACTTAAAATATCAAAAAAAGGGACGAAAAAAAGGAACCAAAAGAAAAAAAAAAAAAAAAAGAAAAAGAAAAAAGAAAAAAGAAAAAGGGAAGAAACAAGAGAGGACAAGAAAGTAAGGGAAAACGATAAAAATAAAATATACCTATATATAGATTGGTATGAAATTAGGGAAAACGAAGGAACAATGAAGGCGTCGAAGAGTAGAGCCCCGTCTGATTCGATTTTTAATTTTGGTCCCACCCCTCCCCTACCCCCTTACCCCCTCTTCTGTCTTCTTCTTCCTTTTCTTCCTCTACTTCTTCTTCTTCATCTTCATCTTCTTCTTCTTCTTCTTCTACTACTTCTTCTCAGGAGTGTTTTTGTTTAATGGCGAAGGCGGTAACCGCGCGCAAAGCAGTCAACCAATGAGGGACCTGCTGGAAATCATACGCGGGATCGGCGGCCGCGCGTCGGCCTCCGAGAGTGGAGGTGAAGTTAGCTTAGGCGAGGTTACTATGCCGCTCCTCCTCACTACCCTCTTCTTCACCCCTCTCTGGCGCGTCCCTCAGCGACTCCTTAACATTCGACGGGCCTGTCCCGACGCGGCATCGTTCTCGTAGAGGTGGGGCTCCCTCTCTTCGATCGACGTTAGGCATTTCTTCTCCCTCTCTATCCCTTTCTTTCTCTTTTATACACACACACACACACACACACACACATACACACAACATAAACATATGTATAAACACAAGCGTATACATCGTTATATATATTATTTATTGTATTTTATTTATATCAATAAAAATATATTACACTCGAAATTATCATCGTTCATCGTTCATCGTTCTGTATTACTCTAATTAAAACAAAGAAATAGTATTTATCTATTTATCTATGGATAGATAGAAATATTTTGATATTATCTTTAAATCGTACAAAATTAGAAATGATATAATATCTCTCTCTTTCTCTGTCTGTCTGTCTGTCTGTCTCTCTTATACACATATACTGTGACTGGAACGTTTCGTAATTTATTGTATTTTATTTGCCAATAAAAATATATTACAGTTGAATTTATCGTGTCCATTGTTGTGTACTATACCGAAGAAAAAAAAAAAAAACAGAAAAAAAATTGTATGTATTTACGAATAGATGAAATATTTTGAAAGGAGAAAAATTTTAATTGATATAATATCCATTTATATTTTATACGCCGATTGAAAGTTTTCATTCACCTTTTTATTAATAAAAATGTATTATCGATGTTTTAGGTCAAATATTTTCTTATTGAATTGTAGAAATTAGAAATGGTATATATATATATATATGTATCTTACTTCACAATTTCAACATCAATGATTAAGCTGATGATTGACCATGATACTCATATTTCTTTATTGAAATGATAGACATTATCGAATGATAATATCTCATATCATTTCTAGAAACTAAGGATACTACGAACGACACGTTAACAACATAAGTATGTATATGTATATATATATACATATATATATCATAATTCATAATTATTTAATGTATACAACATATATTATATTTTCTACTTTCACGATAATTTGACAGTCTCTATTAATTCTTAACGTCAATTATTTAGATCTTAACACACCCCAATTGGATAAAAAAAAATCGTCTTCGTCTTAAAAAGAATCGATCAGATATAACAATCATTTTTCTCATTCTCGGTCAATATCCCACGGTATATAGGCTATACTTTTATTACATACCTATAGAAAAAAAAAAAAAAAAAAAAAAAGAAAGAAAAGAAAAAGAAAGAAAGAATATAAAGAGAATCATCGAAGTGGTGTTAACTCGAAAGCGACGGAATGGAATTATAATCACCTTTCCTTTATAATTACATCGACTTTTTCTCTCTCTCTCTCCCTCTCTCTCTTCCTCTCTTTCTCTCTTTCTCTCTCTTTCGTTCTCTATCTATCAAGATAATTGACTTATCGGCAATGCGGCCAATACCCCACCCTTTTCTTCCCTGATCTCCTTCCAGCCATTCCTTTTCCCCCACCAACCCCTCCCCATCCCAAACCATCCCCTATATCACCCCTTCCCCCATCCCGGACGTTAATACATCGCTCCTTCCTTCATTCATTCTAATTACCGTCTTCGTTACCGTTCAAGTATACGTACTTATACCGCATTACATTCCGTAGAGAGAGAGCTCTGCTAAGCTAAAGGCCAGGTCTGATACCGAACAAAAGCATTTCGCGATATTCCTCTTGGGTTGAAGAAAATTATGGGGTTTGCGTAGCATACGACGTGGGAAGTGAAGAATCGCGCTCCTTGAAATCCAAGAAACTGCTGGACCGATCCATCGATCGCTCTAAAGGTCTCCCCGTATTATTATCAACGTTCGAGAATTTCGAGGACGTTTTTTGAACTCTTTCGACGTGTATATATATATATATATATATATATATATATATATATATATATATATATATATATATAGATACATAAGTATATATAAGTAAACCGTAAGAGTTAAAACCCTTCGGTCGAAGGAAAGTGAAGAATTGACAATTAGTCGAAGGATTCGTGCAGCTTTGTCGATCCTCGACAGCAATTTTCGGAATCGCGTGCCTCTTCACCTGCCGCCCATGGAATGACTCTCTCTCGTTTCTGTACAAACAACACAACACAACACAACGCAACACAACACAACACAACACAACACAACACAACACAACACAACACAACACAACACAACACAACACAACGCAACGCAACACAACACAACGCAACACAACACGACCAATATTTGTCCCACATAAAATATTTCTTCGAACTTGTCCCTTTTTTTTCTTTTGTTTTCTCTTTTCTTTCTCTTCTTTTCTTGTTTTTCTTTTCTCTTTTTTTTTTTTTTTTGTTTCTCTCATCTTCCCCTTTTATTTCATCTTATCGTTCTTTTTTTTTTTTTTTCTTTTCTTTTCTTTATCCTTAACAAACCTTCCTTTCACCGTGAAGGAAATTACTCGTACGGGAATTATTATATCGTTTTCGTTCTACAGGATGTATCTGTATATACATACATATCTATACATACATATACATATATATATATATATATTTTTTTTTTGTTGTTGTTGTTGTCTTGTTTATATATAAATTCGAAGATCGATCTGATTCGATATTTAAATATAAAGAAGAAAAAATACCATTTTATTTCTATGATGATGATGACGATGATCTTTATTATTATTATTATTATTATTGTTATTAGTATTTGTATTGTTATTATTGTTATTATGATATCTATCTGTATATTTAAATAAAAATGTAATGTAGATTTTATAAATTGAAAAAAATCAAAGGCAATGTTTTCTCACGAAAATTGAAGTAGGAACATCGTAGTGTTGCAATCACGTTTTCGCGTCCTTTCATGTTGCAGGTGTATCGTTGACTACAAGGAGAGGAGGAAGGGCAAAACAGAGAGAGAGAAAGAGAAAGAGAAAGAGAAAGAGAGAGAGAGAGAGAAAGAGAGAGAGAGAGAGAGAGAGAGAGAGAGAAAGGATAGAGAGTCTTGGTTTAATCGTAAATGGTGCGGAGTGAAAGCGGCCGGACTTTAAGAGTTTTCTCATTGATGTAAGGACGATATGATATTATCTGCTTGTAAAACCAATCGAAAAGTCTATTAAAATTTGATAAGGAAAAAAAAGAAAAAAAAAAGGGAGAAAGATACAAAAAGTAATTAAATAAATAATTTGACGTTGAAGAAAGAGAGGAAAAAAAAAAAAAAAAAATAAAAAAAATAATCGTTCGTCAATTCCATTCGATATTCCTCCCGTTCTCTTTCCATTTATTTCTTTTTACTTTTTCATTGTTCTTTTTTTTTCTTTCTTCTTCTTTCTTCTCTGCTTTTTTTCTTTTTTTTTTCTTTTTTTTCTCTTATTAATATATACCAACATTCCCGTTGTTAAATCTGTTACATTGATAATAATAAATCGGTTATTTAATTTAATCATGAATACGAAGTAAAATTGGGCCAATGATTTCTTATCCATTACGTATATTTATATCGATAAATATTAATAGAAGAAATATGATCGTCGATTCGAGTTAGTTGCATAAAGGAAATCCTCTACTGGGATCATTATCGATCATTAGATATCAATGATATCTCGTATGTTACAAACAAATTATATTTCTCAATTCCATGGAAAATCGACGAATTATTAACTGCATATTTCGTATCTATGTAAGACGTAAGTATTACATGGGTGCCTACGTCATCTCTCTCTCTCTCTCTCTCTCTTTCCTTCATACCTTTATCTCAATCATCCGATCGTTTTCTTACCGAGACAACAATAACGGCAGCTTATGGATCTCGAAGATGGTAGAGACGTAGATGAGATTGAGAAGCGTACGACGAGAGAAAAATAAGACGAAGCACTTGGGACGAATAATAATCGATATCATCGCAATCTACAGTAATTACAGATAGATTGATGCCCATTACGATTTACGATTTCTCGAAACTCTTCGATTAAACGGGACACAACACATTTGCTATCTTGCTAGTTCTACGCGAATTAAGAATTAAGAACATCGGGAGGGGGGGGGCTGGGGAGGGGGAGATACATGAGAATGGTGAAAAAGACAGAGAGAGAGAGAGAGAGAGAGAGAGAGAGAGGAAGAAAGAAAAAAAAAATAGAAAAATTAAAAAGGAAGAAAAAAACAGACGAAAGAAAAAGGAAGCTACTCACTCCTACAAAGGATGATTCAACTATTTAAATGTCCTTTGCGTAATATTTTTCTTCTTTTCTTTTTCTTTTCATCTATTAGATCCTATCTATCGGAGAAAAGTCTTAGAAAAAGATTTAAAAATAAGAAGAAGAAGAAGAAGAAGAAGAAAAGAAAAAGAAGAAAGAGATAGTGAAATCATTCATCAGAAATGGAAGTCAAAGAGAATAGGATTTAGTTGTTAAGATGATCGATCGAGATAGGTCAAGACGGTGACACCTTAGAGGAGGACAATAGCCTGGATCATCGTAATAGCTCGACCACCATAATGACACAAGATAAGATCAATACCTCTCACTCTTGTTAAAGACTACGAAATATAAGTATCTAAGTAAGTACTTACTTACTCTCTGACTTCACTTTAGTTTCAATGGTTATACTTTATGAAACTATCCCCTCCCCCCTCCTCCCTCTACTGTTACCATACTTTCTATTTATGAATAAATGTAAGTGTAAGCGTAAGCGTATGCTTATGTATTATAGTACATATATATATATATATATGTATATGTATGTATAGTAGGATAAAGAGGTATGTTTTATATACACCTACATATTTACGTAGGAAGAAAGATCTTTGCAGGGGCGTAAATCCTTAGGTGCTATATTGGTGAGGAGGGGGTAAGGCGGAGGAGGGGTGAGGGAGGGAGGACGATCTTTTATGATTATTCCTTACATCGATTGAGTCATCCCCGTTGTTGTCGTCGTCGTCGTCTTCGTCGTCGTCGTCGTCGTCTTCGTCGTCGTCGTTAGAGTATCGCAACGCGATCGTGCCCCACGATAGAGATTTCTTATTTCATTCGAAGATCTCTAAGAGGAAAGATCTCTCTACGTAGATCCATGTCCAATTAAATCGAATTACTCGGTTTCGATAATCGTACCACGGTGAAAGAATAATTATACCCTAAGAACAATTTGACCTTCTCCAATGGTATACACCTATTTATTTTTCATTTTCTTTTCTTTTTTTTTTTTTTTTTTTTAGTTTTCTTTTAATCATTTCTTTTTTATTTCCCCATCTTTCGTTCATTTTTTCTTTTTTCTCTTGCCACATTTCAAGAATCTCTTAATCGCAATGAAGATACATCACATACGAGTGAAAATTAATGTTTCCTTTTTTTTTTGTTTTTTTTTTTTTTGTTTTAATCATTTCTTTTTTATTTCCCCATCTTTCGTTCATTTTTTCTTTTTTCTCTTGCCACATTTCAAGAATCTCTTAATCGCAATGAAGATACATCACATACGAGTGAAAATTAATGTTTCCTTTTTTTTTTGTTTTTTTTTTTTTGTTTTTTTCTTTTTTCTTTTTTTTTTTTACTTAATATTTCACTGATCGATTGTTGTTGATTTTCATTGAAGCACATAAAAATCTTGATAAATCTCGTATCTTAATGAGACGTGAGACAAGTGAGAAAAGAGACAAGGGGGAGGGTAAAATTGATGAATAAAAAACAAAGAAGAAAGAAATGAAAGAAAGAAAGAAAGAAAGAAATAAATAAATAAATGAAAGGAAATAAAATGAAAGAGAAAGAAAAAGATTCTTTCGCGTAAATAACAAGAAAAATATAAATTCTACGAAAGCCAATTTCTCTATCTCGTTTCTTTAAGAATTCGAACGATGGCAAAAGTCATGAGAGAGAGACAAAGAGAGACAGAGAGACAGAGAGAGAGAGGGAGAGAGAGAGAGAGAGAGAAATACCGTGCAGCCCCCGGAACATCGCGTGCCGCCGAAATATTCCAAGAATATGCTAATTAGCAGTTAGTCCGTTTCTTGTGCCATTGCGTTCTGTTTCTACGATCGGTCGAAAATAATCCCATACCACTTCTTTCGCGTAAAGATTACGTTCGATTGAAGATCAAAACACACTTTTCGAAATAATTTCCCTTTAGAATTATAGAGCCCGCTTGGAACTTCGATAACGTAGAAAGAAGTTTACCAAATTAAAAGAAGAAAAAAAGAAAAAGAAAAAAAGAGGAAGAAAGAATAGAAAAAGAAAGAGAAGATCTTTCCGCCGAGAATAATAAGAAAAATGATAACAATAATTTCACTTACTATCTCCATCTTTGTCGATGTTAAAAATGAAAAAAAAAGAAAAAGAAAAAGAAAAAAAGAGATAAAAAGACAAGAAAGAAAGAAAGAAAGAAGTGAACCAATTAAAAGTATTCGCTTTTCAAACGAAACGAAACGAAGGAACAATGATAGATTAGAAAAAGAAAGCAAATACATAAAATACCTGTTAGACGTTATAGTAACACGTTCTAACAATGGTAAAGAGAAAGAATAGACAAAGAAATAGTAACAGGTAAAGGTCTCCGATTAAACGCCAAGTATTATTAAAACAGTACAATTACAGTAATATACTCGGTGTTCTTGATTATACCACTGGCAACGAGTTCTTACGCACTTACTCGGTATATCCGAAAGATCTATGCGAAGCGTTAAAAGTCTTACCCCTGAAAACTCGTAACACGCAACATAAATATAATATCGACTTGGCACATATGTTACCAAACGAAAGAATAATAGAAAGAGACAGTAAGTCCATATATATATATATAAATAAATAAATAAAACCTTTTCTAAGATCGTCTTATTTTATTGTCAACCCTAATGTTTTATTAAATATATAAATTTCTCTCATATACACTTTTACTTATTTTCGTTTATCACTATAACATGTTAGTAACTAACTCAAAAGGAAAAGAGAGAGAGAGAGAGAGAGAGAGAGACAACTCTCGACACCTTGACTTCTTTGTTACATACTCATTCTCTCTCTCTCTCTCTCTCTCTCTCTCGTTTTTTTTCTCTTTCTCTCTCTAACTTACATTAATTATACCACCAACGTGTACACGCTCGCTCTCGCGTTTTGAGAACGTGACCCCGTGTATCGTAGCTCGACAACATCCGCCCTGAATTAATTGAATACTTTACACGCGAACCTATCGTAACCCTCGTTACCATAGACCATCGGAAGTTCGACTGGAAAAACTCTAAAACTACCCCTTAAAATACTCATACATAGTTATGCTCCTTTGATATATGTATATATAGAATTTATCTATGATTAATTTTCGTTAAAACGATATTTTATCGTCGAATAATCTAATTATATTCATGACTTCCAACGCATTGTAAATCATGCATATATATATATATATATTTTTTTTTTTTTTTTCCCTTCTCCCCTTTTTTTTTCTCTCATCTTAACATACCACAGCTATATCTATCGATATTTATTAATTTACGTTACGACGATTTCATCATTAAATACGATTAATTATTTCAATAAAAAATTATTTTGATATATCGACAATATTTTTTCTTTTCCCCTTTTAACACACTGACACATAATCGTATTATCCTTATCATATCTACTATTTAACTTTCTATACGATATAATAGATTTCTCAATCTTAAATAAAGATTAGAAATTTTCAAATATAGCATTCGAAAGGAGAAACACACATTCTTTTTTCTTGCTCATACGATAAAGTTAAAAAAAAAGAAAAAGAGAAAAAAAAAACTTCGAATTGTCTTAAGACATTACGACACGCCTAATAAGAAAAAAAAGAAAAAGAAAAAGAAAAAAAGAAAAGAAAATAAAGAAAAAAAATTGTTAGCCGATAAATAAATATATAGATAGACAGATAGATAGAAAATTAGATAGATAGTTAAATAGATAGCTAGCTAGATAGATACGAAATATGAGAATATCTCGATGATCTATTTGGAATTTATCAATCATTACAAGTACACAGAGAATTATTAGATGATATTCTCGTAGGAAGAAAGATCTATAAAAATGAAGAAGGAAAGAAATCGACAAGGGTACGAAAGAAAGGAAAGGAAATAGAAAAGGAAAAAAAAAAAAAAGAGAAAAAGCAAAAATGCAGAAAAGCAAAAAAAAAAAAAGAAAAGAAAAGAAAGAAAATGACCAAAAAAGAAAAGAAAAAGAAAAAAGAGAGAAATATTCAAGAAAACAGAGAATCATATATAGATAGTTGGTACGATAGTTCCTACGTGGTATTATATAGATATAACCGGAAACGAGGGCAGCTCTATTATCGCCCTCCGAGGTTATACGAGCTACCTAAGCTCTAAGTTCCATCGCTGCCGTAGAGTTCCAGGTAGAGCAATATGTTGTTTTATGATGCAATCATCGACGCGGTAATAATCATTAAATCTGTTCGAAGCGAAGCCGCGAGGGAACCGACGAGGTTTAGCAAGAGAGAAACAGAAGGAATGAAAGAGAGAGAGAGAGAGAGGGAGAGAGAGAGAGAGAGAGAGAGAGAGAGAGAGAGTAGCTCTCCTGACTTTGCTTCTGGTTCGAACGAGCTCTCGTCGTTAGGCTGAGATTGATTCGTCGGATTCGCTGTTGCTGTCTGTCGTTAAGCGATAACGAGATCTCTCTCTAGGCGGTCGGTCACTGTACTCATGGAATTTTTCTTTTCTTTTTTCTCCCCTTTCTTTTTTTGTTTCAACTGACAACGGCGATAACAAAAGAAAAAAAAAAGAAAAGAAAAAAGGGCACCGCAAAAAAAGAAAAGGAAGAACGAAAGAGAAGAAAAAAAAGAAGACAAGGTAAAGCGTAAGAAGCTATGAGATATTAAAGACTGAGAGAGTAAAAGAGAGAACGAGATAGATGCTTACTATGACGATTTTTCAATGATTTGTACGAAACGTTTTTGTTTTCTACGAAATTTCTACTCTAAAGTATCTCTTAAAGTTCTTTAATCTTCAAAAATTTCTAAGAATCGAGAGTAAAAGTGATCGAGGGAGGATGTTAAAAAAAAAAGAGAGAGATAGAGAGATAGAGAGAGAGAGAGAGAGAGAGAGAGAGGGACAAGAAGGTCGTTGAAAAAAGATCATTGAAAAAAGTTGGTAATTCGCGACGTAGAGGCGGCTAGTTAGGCGGTTATGGTGACCATAATTGCGGTTTATTGTCTCTATAAATATATACGACACACGCCGCGAAAGATCAACCTGGGGTGTAAGGGTAGAGGGGTGGGGGATGAAATGGGGGTAGGAGGTAGGGGATGAGTAAAACGAAAGACCGGATTCGTCTTACTTCTTCTTTTCTTCTTTTTTTTTTCTTTGTTTTTTTTTTTTTTTTTTCATTTCTTTGCTCCTTCTTCCTTTCCTCCCTTTTGTTTTTTCATTTTCTTCTTTTTTTTTCTTCTCCTCTTGTTTTTGTTCTCTTCCTTTTCTTGGTATTACAAATCAAAAAAGAATGTCGTACATGAGAATTTTATGGTGCCCCTTAATATGGTTTATGACGTTTCACGTTGCGTCTCGTATTATATTACTAAGCTTATATCGCATTTGACCTGCCAACGGGAACCGGAAGACGTTTAATGATCGAAAGATCTATAAGATCATCTTTTCTCTATTTCTTATAGTTTAGTAAAAATTTCTTTGTTCTCTTTTCTTCTTCTTCTTTCTTTTTTTCTTTTTTTAATTTTCTTTCCTTTTTTTTTGAACTATGAGGAAAAAGGATGTTACGTAGCAAGTTTAATAAGTATAAAAAAGACATAAAAAAGACATATTGTATTGAAATTCTTCCCGATCTATGTTAACTCATTCGAATGAAATAATTATACCTAAATAAATATATGTAATTATATATATATATATATATATATATATATATATATATATATATATATATATATATATAACAGACATATTAAATGGCCGCGATAAGTTGTTCAATGATAAGAGACACGTCGTAGGTCGGACTGGTTTCTAAAGTTATTAGACTACTAAACAAAAAATATCTAACGACGAAATGAGACATATTATATGAATTACAGGCTCGCTTTATTTACATATAACATTTTATTTTCTATTTATTTAATACCAGGGAATTAATGAAATTGCTTCAAATAATATATATTGAAATAAGGTATATTTGCGGATTGGGGTGGAAAAGAACAAAAAAAAAAAAAAAAGGAAAAAGAAAAAGGAAAAGCAACAAGAAGAAAAGAAAAGGACAACAGAAAAATTCAATCGCCTTCAAAACCTATTGCAGTATTTAAAATGTCTCACGATAACTTACATTACTTCGTCGATAAAATAAAGACGACTTTTACGATACTTATTCTTGTCGACTAATTACTGTTCCCGACTAATTTCACGAGTAAATAAGCGGTTTATGCGTTTTAACCTATCAATGTAGTTACTTAACCATGATAAACAGTAGAAATTATAAAAAGGACGAAAAAGAATATATATATATATATATATATATATATATAAAAATATGTCGCTTATTCATATTTATTAGATAAAAATATTTTAAGGTCAAACTAAAAAGAAAAAAAAAAAAAAAGAAGAAAAAAATATGCGTTAGTCAACAACATTTTTCTAATATCGAAGTTTACATTCGATATTCTACGAACAATTTTGATATACCTTTTCGTTTATATAAATACATGTATAAATATATTTACATATTTACATATATGTACTTACATATATATATATATATATATATATATATATATATATATATATATATATTCACGTATGTTTGGATTTCATGAACCATACAGGTGATCTCGCGTCATGGTAATTAAAAGACACGTATATGCGTTAACGAGATTAGGATTAGAGACCATTACCTTTCGGAACAACCGCTATAATACTATAATAAACTTAATACGCGTCCTAATGTCCCTTATTTGCCGATAATCGCTCTTTTATTTACTAATAAGGGCTAAGTACACGTTGGGTAGCAGAAAATGCGTTGCGTGTCCTCGCGAAGACAACTTTGACTTAGATCCTCCTGTAATTTTCTCTTTGAGAATTATTTCTGTATATCTAAATTGTTCGAAAACGTTTAAAAATTATGATTAAAACGATAATAC
>NC_060966.1:5043319-5053319 GCF_910589235.1 Vespa crabro
AACAAATATTACATGTGTAAATTTAAAGAAAGAAAAAAGAGAGAGACAGAAAGAGAGAGAGAGAGAGAGATAATTTATTTGTTAAAAAACAAAAAAAATGAAAAAGAAAAGGAACAAAGAAAACGATAAGACTTGTAACTGTTAAGAAAGGCAAAAGAAATTAATTTGTTTTCAATTCGAAAATTAAAGACGTGTAATATCTGATAAAGTAAAATAAATTTGTTTTGAAAATTAAGGAGATTAGATAAAACAAAAAAAAAAAAAAGAGAAAAAAAAAGAATGGGGAAAAGGAAGAAGAAAACAAAAGAACAAAAAAATGTTTTAATAAAATTATTATATATCTCGAGAGTTATTGTTATGTTATAATAAGAAATGTTTCTTTTCTTTTTTCTTTCTTTTTTTTCTTTTCTTTCTTTTGTTTTAAATATCAAATTATAACGTTCAATATTGATTCAATCATCGAACCGATGATTGGATATAGAATTGATATAAAATAATATAAAAAGAAAGGTGGAAAGAAAAAAAAAATGTCGAATAAATATCCGCACGAGATTGATTTTCCTAGACATTTCTATTTTTAAACTTGAATATGGTATAGTATTGAAACGGATGCCATTTCGTCGATAAAAACTTGACCCGATCGCGATCCCTTCCGCGATACGATAGATTAATTTTATTGTCGTAATCGCGAAAGAATGGCATCCATAGGGTAAAATAAAGGAAAGTCACGCGATAGTTATGGCAGGAATACATTGGAAACTCTCTTCTCTGTCCCTTATATACATACATACATATATATCTATATATACATATATAAATGTTTTTAAGGAAAACACAGATAGATGAATATCAGATAGAATTTGCATCATGTTCGGACACGTGAACCGATATCATGATATCGATTCATGTTCAAAACATGATCAATGAATAAAACTATCCTTTTCAAAGTGAAGAATCGTAAAGGAATTATTGATAATAAAACGAAAGAGGATAAAATCGTAAAGGATAAAAAGTAAGAGAGAAACAAAAAAAAAAAAACGAATAAAAAAATAAAAAAAGGTAAAAAAGGAAAATCGTACTTAAATCATCATTTCTAAATCTGACATATTAATATTATATTCTAACGTCACGTTATTAATTCAAAATTATCCTCTCGACGAAATTATGATTCGTTTCTACCTAATTAAAAAATGTTTAGTACGAATATGAGCTTAGTAGAGACGTTCTTTGAATAAATGAGAGACGACCATGTCTTTTAATACTTATTCAAGATACAATGTAATCGTACACGAAAAACTTTTAACAAAGAATCAGCTCGAAATATTCCTTTTGAATTCATGATCGTTGTGCATGGTACCACTCAACGCTGCACTTCCTCGACGCTCGTAAAACTTGAAATTATAATTACGCTTGTAGCATAGCGAGCAAGTTCAAAACAAAAAAAAAAAAAAAAAAGAAAAAGAAAAAAAACAATGAAAAAAGATGAAAAAGAAAAGAAATGAAAAAAAGAATGAAGGAAAGAAAAAAAGAAGAAAAATGAAAAGAAATGGAAAAAAATTAAACAAAAAGAAAAAAAAAAGGATAATTTCGTACTTTCATATATTCTGCCTATATGTATATGCTTACGTATACACGTTTTGTGTATATATATATATATATATATATACACGAAAGTATACATAAATAGGTATTCGAATGATTACAGAAAGACTCAAAGTTGCGTAGTCGAGTACAGTCTTGCGATGGGCTTGGCGAAGAAACGACTTGCGACATTCCTTTTAACGAGTACTCTCGACATCCACGAGAGAAACTTCAAAGGGAATCTCAAAGAAAGTAAAGAAATCAATTTCGAGAATGAGCCTCGAAAGGTTTCGATTATAATAATTCAATAAATTTCAAAATCGAGTAACAAAATATATTCGGATAAAAAGTTAACACTTGTTTATAAGATACGTTCGAGAATAAAAAAGAAAAAAAAAAAAAAGAAAAGAAAAAGAAAAAGAAAAAAGAAAATGGAAAAAGAGAAGAAGAAGAAGAAGAAGAAGAAGAAGAAGAAGGAAAAAAGGGAATGATCAAATTGTTCGAACGATTTCAATTTTATCTTTTTAATTCATATTTATGGACATAAATATACATATTTTTTTTCTAATCCAATAAATTTCAAGATGAATCGAATAAAATGAATTCATTCGTCGTACGAATTGTGGAGGTTTCACGGAAAAAAGAAAAAAGAAAAGAGAGAGAGAGAGAGAGAGAGAGAGAGAGAGAGAGAGAGTGAAGAAAAAACACACACACAAAAGATAAGAAAATAATTGAAATAGTTATTCTTAATTCATGTTTGCTGACACAAACACAGATGTTTTGTATATAACTTCTTGGCTTAGCTCTCAATATGACGGAATGACATTAGTACGAAGCAATTGGTTGCGTCTGTTGACTGGTCACCCGGTAACCTCGCCTCTTATCAAATGCGTTGATGCGATAGAAGTCGAGAGGTCCACTTCTAGTGCGTTAATCTCGGCCAAAGAGAGAACGAATATATTCGAGGGAGAAACGCGATACTGTAAAGCGTAGTTGTAAATAGAATGAAATTGGACCCTTTGGTAGGGTTGTTTGATCTTATCTATTAATTCCTCATTGAAATATAAAGATGGTAATGTTGATTAGATAAGACAAAAAAGAAATTCTCTTTTCCTTTTTTTTTCTTTTTTTTTTTTTTTTTTAGGATATATCTATTTATATAAATATATAACTCGATTATTATTGGAAATAATATAATAATAAAATAAATATTGCAAAAAGAAAATTAATATAATGTAATAATTAAATTTTTTCATACTTTCGAAATCATTTCGAATGAAAGAAAAATTATACGATTAAGAAAATCGTATGTAATAGATCCATTGATCTTATTACAATCTTTTTCAAGTGTTACCTAGATAATTTACGAAGAGACTTGTTAATCTTAAGGTAAGTCAATAAGTAATTAAGTAAGTAAGTAAGTAAGTAAGTAAGTAAGTAAGTAAGTAAGTAAGTAAGTAAGTATCCTGACCGCACCTTGTTAAGAGCACGAATAACGTGTAAATATATTTCTAACATGTTCATTAAGGAAAGTTTCGTGGTTATAAATGAAGAAGGTTACTTTTGCTAACTACAGTTTAATCGAATTTCAAGGAATATCGAATAAACCTTTACATATACATACATATATATATATATATATATATATATATATATATGTATATATATATACATATATATACGATTAATTTGATATCGGCCGAGCTTTCAAACGATTCGCACACGTGCACAGACGTTTATCATATGTACGAAGAGTATACCGCGTGTATGCGTGCGTGTTTGTGTGTCGTAGGGTTAATTGAATCAAGCGGCACGCAAGCAGCTCCGTATACACTGCCGGGTCATCCGAGGTCAAATCGGTAATGGGCTGACCCTTAATTCACCATGTGGCCGAACGCCGATACATCGTCGCTCCTTCCTTGGACATGCGACTCTCCATGAGACGATGGCCTTGAACTCGAAAGACTTCGACGTGGCTATGGATCTGAGCCAACTTTACGAAACTTACCCTATCGTATTGGCTTAACTCTCATAGATTGACTATTCACGATTATGAACGTTTAATATCTTTTCTTTTCGACTATTGAAAATATTGTTCCTCTTTGTAAAGTCCATTCTTATATATATTCGATACTTAAAGATTATTATGAATGAAATTTTAGCTCGTACGAATTTGTCATGAAATGTCATTGAAAGATTTTAACGATTAAAAAATTTCGAATAATTCGTCATAATTTAATTATAATATTATCAAAGAACGTAACGTGATTTTTAAAGAATTAACAATAATCTTACGACTATTTATTTATATCATCGATAATGATAGTTATAATAAAAGAGAGACATTTGGTAATAAATGTTATTAAACGAAGTTAACCTAAGTCAACTGATCGATGATTTAATAAATCATTAAGGGAGAATGTATTTCTTCTTCTATTTTTTTCTTTTCTTTTCTTTTTCTTCTTTTTTTTTTTTTTTTTTTTCATTTCAAATTTCTTCACAAAATTATATAGAATTAATAGAAGTTAAATTTCTTATTGGCGCCTTTGTTGGTGAACAGGAGCCAAGTGTGACCAATAATTCTTGATTAGAAAGTCGCTCGCCTTGTCGGAGTAAAGAAGAAGAAGAAGAAGAAGAAGAAGAAGAAGAAGAAGAAGAAGAAGAAGAAGAAGGAGAAGAAGAAGAGGAAAAAGAGGAAGAAGAAGAGGAAGAAGAAGAAAAAGGAAAGGAAGTAGAAGTAGAAGAACGAACGAACGAACGAACGAACGAAGGAAGGAAGGAAGGAACGAACGAAGTGGAGAAGCAGAAAGACGAATGTTCGGTGGAGAAGAGAGTCCCATCTGGTTCGTCGGGGACCACTCGGAGCGAGGATCCATCAATCATGGATGTCCCGCACCTCCTGAGTGCTGCCTCTCACCGGTAGCAAGAACCAGCAGAACCTCAGCTGCTTTTACAGCGGCATCGTACTCGAGGAAGTTCAGAGACTGGCGTTCATCCTTCGAGCCAGTGGCTTCTTCTTCTTCTTCTTCTTTCAGGGTCGTCCATGCAAAAAGTACGTAATAGTCTTGAAGAGAAAGAAAGAGAGAGAGAGAGAGAGAGAGAGAGAGAGAGAGAGAGAGAAAGGGAAAGAGAAAGATCATTGGTGACTTGGCATAGAAGATAGAAAAATAATAACAACGTTTTTGGAGAGTTAACGGATTAAGTTCGTAGACTTTAAAGATCTAAATATGAGCATTGCAATAAATGTAATAATAAAGTGAGTCCGAAAAAAAAAAGAATTAAAAGAAAAAAGAAGTGGGAAAAAAAAGAGAGAGAAAGAAAGAAATAAAAGTATTGAAGAAAAAGAGAGAGAGACAGAGAGAGAGAAAGAGAGAGAGAAAAGGAAGAAAAAGAAAAGGAAGAATACATATTAAATAAATTTTAACGATGATTAACTACGTCTCTAAATTGTCCAAATGATGACTAGTAGAAACGAAGAAGAAGAAGAAGAAGAAGAAGAAGAAGAAGAAGAAGAAGATTAAGATGAAATAGCAATTTAACTCAAGAGTGGAAGTCGATCGAATGGAATTACAAAGTAATTAGCCGATCCATAGAAACCGAGAGATCTAAGATCGGTTCTTAGTCGGACTATTTCCAGAAGCCTTTCGATTATGATTTATTCGTCGTTACGAAAGGCATCGGCTCCGATCGGGCTTTCGTAGATAGAAGAATGAAAGTCGGTGACACGGGGGAAAAAGAGAAAGAAGAAGAATATGATCCAATGGTGAGTTTGAAAGAGAAAGAGAGAGAGAGAGAGAGAGAGAGAGAGAAGATGCTCGATTCTCTCAGAGGCGAGATTGTGTGTTAATGTATGGCTGGCATTCGGACGACAACCGTGACAAATTGCTTTATTAGGTTGGCAGCCCGGGAGCCTTTCCACTCGTAGCTCGCACCTCAGGGCCGCCACTCATCGTGATTGTACGCTCTATTCTCTACCGTCTCTTCCTTCTTCTACTTCTACTTCTACTTCTACTTCTACCACTTCTTCTTCTTCTTCTTCTTCTTCTACTTCTTCTTCTATTTTTTTTTTCTTCCTTTCATTCGTTTACTTCTCTTCCCTTCGTTAACTTCCTTCTCTTTTCCATTCTACTAGGCGACGGAAGAACAACGTAACTCGTGTCTGGATGAATGGACAAGGTGAGAAACATTTCGCAGCGGGACGCCCGATAGTATATATAATACTTTTTCTTTATCCTTATCTTTTCCTTTCTCATCTTTTTCTTCCTCCTCTTTCTTTTTTCTTTTTTTTTTTTTTTTGCTTTCTTCGTTTCCTTTTCCCTCCCTCCCTCTCCCTCTCTCTCTCTCTCTCTTTTCTTTTTCCCCTTTTTTTTCCCCCTCTTTTTTTTCTTTTTTTTTTTTTTTTTTTTTTTTTTTTTTTTTTTTTTTTTTTTTTTTTTTTTTGAAATTGAACCACGAACTTCTGCAGCCCTGAAAGAAAAATAGAAAAGAAAGGAGGAAAAAAATATAATATAGCATAATTCCATTGTGCGTGATCGTGATGGCACGAAATAAATTGACTTTTAAGTCAAACGTAGTAGTCCCTATTTTATAATTAACGATCTATCTATCTCTATATATATATATATATATATGTATATGTATGTATGTATATCTAGTGGTATGGAAAGATTACGAAAGGAGTTCAAAAGACGAGCCCGAACCGTTCACCATCTGTCGACATGGAAAAAGATAAGAATCTTATCTTTTATCGTCCTAATGATAGAAAGAAAATAATATAGATGGTTATTTGGTTTATACTATAACATTGAGAAATCCTTGTTGAGAGGATTTTCAATTGAGGAAGTCCGCTGTATATAGTTTTGTTACGTCAGAGATTTAGACGACTACGACGACGACTATGACGATGACTACGACGACGACGACGACGACGACGACATTGGTTCAAGGCCGACACCTTGCAAAATTTTATGTTTTCTTCTTATCCAATACCAAAGAGCGCCGTTGGATTATTAATGTTTCAGAGAGGCAAGTCGTTAATGGATCAGGCTCTTCTCCAGTCAGAAGTGAGAAGCGACGAGCGCGCAAGGCTGAGGGAACGAATGCGGGTCCAGCTGTGAACGTGTTATAAGGTCCTTTTTTGCGAGATACAATGTCCTATACAGCCTCCCGGATGCGGCGTCATTAAGCTGAGGCCACCGGCACAGCTAAAGTCGATGTGTAAAACTTAGCAAGATTTTCATTTTTTTTCCTCCTTTCTTTTTTTTTTCTTCTTTTCTCTCTCTCTCTCTCTCTCTCTCTCTCTCTCTCTTTTCTTTCCCTTTTCCTGAAAGAATACACAAGATTATCCTTGGTTGTAAAAAAAAGAAAGAAAAAAAAAAAAAAGAAAAAAAGAAAAATCGTTCTACTTTGCGTGATTCTATGCGCGTATGCGTGTTGTCGCGTTTAAAAAGTTTTATAACTTCCTTTCAGATAATTTATGCTAATGATCCAACCTAAACTTCTTCAGTTATTTTGTCCTTTTTTCTTTTTCCTTTTTTTTTTTCTTTTTCTTTTTTTTTTCCTTTAATCTCTAACTCCTCATTGGCTATATTAATCGATGTCTAATTTAAGGAGAAAAACTCGACGAACTTATCGTTGTTTTTGATTCGAATATACATACGTAAAAATCATTATAATTATTGTTTCAAAGAGATATATATATATATGTATATATTTATTATATATGTCTGATTCTAATACTTCCTGAATGTTTATAAAAGATGTTGAACTTCCGAGTATACGAGGAAGTACGGAATAAGCATGAGTCCTACTACTACCAACTTATCAGACATCGTCTAAAGTCAGACGCGTGCGATTGGACCAAATGCCATAAGTGGAACATGGGAACAGTCCGGATTTCTGGTCCACAATCACGTCGCGCATGTCGGCCTCGTCAATGAATAGATAACGAAGGAGAATGAGCTAGTTGAGTCGGTTTGATACATCGGCGACATCGCCGCAACATTCATCTGCATAATTCATTCTTATCAGTACGATTCCCTCAAGCAGAGATTCTCAACCGATACGGCATACTTATACATAATAAAGATAGTTTCGAACGACAATGTATCTCGGAACGATGACTTTGTCACTAAGGTAAAAAGATTAAAAATTATTTTTCTTTTTTTTTTTCTTTGTTTTTTCTTTTTTTTTTTCTCTTCACTCATAACAAATATATAATTTCTTTAATAACGATCCTACGATTAGCAATCTAAATAATAAATAATTACGAATAATTTCTAATTGATTTTAACGATCAAATCAAATGTAAATTTCAATCTGTCGTTTCTATATTCTAGCTTTTTTTCTTTTTTCTTTTTCCTTTAGTCAATATAATTCTAATGAACTATTGATTAAAACTATCTAATCTATTAATTTCTTCCCTCCTATTTACCTACGTACGAATTATAATTTTCTTATTAATAATCGAAAGTACGAAGGATTATTAATTAATTATCGAAA
Organism: Vespa crabro; assembly: GCF_910589235.1. NCBI lineage: Eukaryota > Metazoa > Arthropoda > Insecta > Hymenoptera > Vespidae > Vespa > Vespa crabro. The sequence continues at coordinate 5,051,402 of NC_060966.1, forward strand.
TACAAATGATTCGTAATCATTTTCTTTTTTTTTTTTTTCAATTGGATCGAGTATCGTTGACGGATGATAATATTAGAACATAGAATAAGAAAGATTGAAATGTAGAAGATAGTAACTATAGCAAAGCGTTGTCTTTGACGCGATTATGTGCAGTTCACAGGTCGCTTGGATCGCGTTCTCCACACGTATAAGGCTAACCCGCCCACCGTATTTACCCGCTCTGAATTCCTCACTCTTGGTTCGCCCCCTCGCGAATTGTTGCGCAGCGCAAACCCAAACTCTTAACTCTTAAGCTCGTATGATTCTTTCTCTCTCTCTCTCTGACGTTGTAATCTACGGGGTGTCAGAAAATTACGATTCTAATTCTCACGCGTTATTGGTATTAATCAAATATCATTGATTTATCATTTGAATTTAGAATAAATTTAGCAAGGAAAATATTTTAAACAAATATACTCCTTGCTATTATTATTATTATTATTGTTGCAGTTGTTATTGTTATTATTATTATTATTATTATTATTATTGTTATCGGTATCATTGTTCTCTCATCTTTATCTTTTTATTTTATTTTTTATTTTTTAATTGCTATTTCTCCCGGCCCTCCCCCCCCCCCCCCGTCCCCTCACGTTTTATTTGATACTTAAAATTGCAGAAGGAGAAAAAAAATGTTATGAGATTCTTTTCTCTGCACCAAGAAGAATAATAATACATTCGTAAATATTGTTTCGCTTCTTTTTTTTGCCTAAGATCAGAGTCTGGTATTATAGGAGTGTTAAAATAAAATAAAAAAAGAAAAGTATATATATATATATATATATATGTATATTGAAATTTGAAGAAAAATTTCTTGTTGAATGTATACGTAAATGATGAAAGTACTTTAAGAACACCCCGTACCTACACAGATGTTTAAGAGCTAAGCAACTACTCAGAGCGAGTGAGTTGATGCGAGCCGCGTATCACGAGAAGGAAGTTCAATTTAACCCAATAAAGGACAATCAGAGGCCGACGGCGACCAGAGACGAGTACCTACTACTCTTCTCTGATGGCTAAACGGATCGACCGAGGGACACTCTTCGTCTTCGGACCTTTTCGAAACAGAAGACGAGATAGTTATCATCTGTATGTGTCGACACGAGTAAGACGAGTAAGACGTATGTCAATTCTCATAGAAACGAATGTAACCATATCATTTAGGATAAACCAATGGAAAATAATTCAAGTTTCTTATCGAAGAAAAATTTTATTTGATCGAACGAGAAGTATAAAGAAAAAAAGAAGAATATTAGCAAAAGAGTTTCCTTCGCCGACAACAACAACAACAACAACAACAACAACAATAAACAAAACTGGTATTATTCATTTTGAATCTCAAAAAGAGGATTAGCCTTTCGACTGACTATGCTGGTCCATTTCCAAAAGGGATGTTCATTTGGTTTAATGCGAGAAACATCCTCTTTTGCAAAAGGCCAATTCGTGCGAATAAATAGGTAAGAGGAATTCGTCGAACCGAAAGATCACAGTGACATGAATCGAGTTGATTTTCATGGAGTAGCTAACGCAAGAAATTTCCCACAAAAGGGCCGCTCTTAAAGGCGCAAAAACAAAGTGGAGGGAACCTCCTCCTCCTCTCTCTCTCTCTCTCTCTCTCTCTCTCTCTCTTTCTCGAACGACACTCGTCCCGTATTATGATTTTTCTTCTCAGTTACTTGCCTCCTTTCCTCCTACCACAATCCTCAGTCCCTAGTTTTCGCTTCTTTCACGCGGTCCACCTTTATTCCTCAAAAAAAAAAAAAAAAAAGAAAAAAGAAATAAAATTCATAAAAATGATTTCGCCTCGACGACGACGACGACGACGACGACTACGACGACAACGAAGACGACAATCGATGACGTTTTAAAGAATATTCAAGAG
>NC_060966.1:5058319-5103319 GCF_910589235.1 Vespa crabro
TGGGCTCGAAATGATTTCTAATTAAACGAACCGTATCATTAGGCCCGGCAAACTGTATTCGCTTGGTGAACTTCGAACAAGTAGGGGCTGTCATGTCGGTTAGAAATAATAAATAGCCGATAAAAGCGAATGATTTAGATTGGAAATGATAATCATTGTCAGCTGATTTCTCTTTCTTTTTATTTATTTATTTATTTATTTACTTACTTAATCGCTTTTTCACTTTTCATTAAACAAATGAACCATTTCTTTTTCCTTCCTTCCTTTTTTTTTCCTTTTTCTTTTTTTTTTTTTCTCTTTTTCTTTTTCATTTTCTTTTTTTCCTCACTTATCCTCATATTGGCAAGGTAAGTAATTTGAGCAATGACTTGGACGATTTCAAGCGACGTGATCAAGAACGTTGATACTGGAAAAGAAAGAAAGAAAAAAGAAAAGAAAAAAAAGGAATGAGAGAGAGAGAGAGAGAGAGAGAGAGAGAGATAGAGAGACAGAGACAGAGAGAGACAGAGAGAGAGAGAGAGAGAGAGAGAGAGACAGAAAAGGTGTAAGAAAAACGTAGAAGGCAAGGTTCGTAAGCATAGTGAAAGTTAGATCAAGATCGCGGAAAGGTGGCACCAAGATGAATGCACCGTGCACGATGACGTTCCAAGGTAGTAGCAGCAGCAGCAGCAGCAGCAGCAGCAACGTAGCAGTAGCCAGAGTTAGTTTTGTTAATCGTGTAACGTTAGTCCGAGTCGACGAGCAGGTATATAAACCGATGGGATTCTGGGATTCATTAGTGTAATTAACGAGCCCTCATTAAAGCGTATTACGGAATGAACACGGACGTTATTTTACCTAACAGCAAACGAATAAACTAAGATCTACCGTATCAAATAACTTTCTGTAAACGGAACTAACTGTCTATTACATTTGTCTTTTAGATACTTCATTAACGAAAAATCATTTTCTACATTTCTTTCTCTCTCTCTATATATATATATATATATATATTTCTTTCTCTCACTTTTCGTTACCTTTAAAAATTATTTAATTAAAAAGTATTGTAAATTTCTCGCATATGCATAAAATATTACGATGCAAGATCGAAGGAAAAGACATGCATTATGAATTTATCGAAAGAGTTTTAAGATGGAATTGGATGTAGCAGCGGGGAAGGGGAGAAAGGAGGAGGAACGTATTAATTAAGAATTTTGTCGTTTATAAATGTTATTTAAGTTATTTCTTTATAATCGTTATGTCGATATAATTAGATCATGATATACAATTAATCGAAATAAAATATATTTCATTATATTTCCAAATATACGATTAATCAGTTAATTAATATAATCAATGTCTAATAATCGTTTTAATATATATTAAAAATATTTCATCTATTGAATATTTAATATATCTATAATGATATAATACAAATTCTATTGATTTAGATCTATATTTAAAATTTAATATCAACGTTTACGATTTTTTTATGATCATTAATATAATTATTTCAATGAACTTTGAACAAGACGGTTTATTGAATAAAACAAAAACAAAATGTAAATAATTAATAAATAGTAATAATAATATTAATAATAATAATAATTTAGTAAGAAATTCTTAAGTTTTAAAAGTTTCGTAAATACGTATATATACGAATGTTGAATTATTATCAGATGAACTCAAAGTGCATTGTTATATCGTGACTTCGTAACATTAACTGTAATCTCGTTACGCGTATAGAATGAATTTGAAAGTAGCTGGGTGGACGTGTGGCCAGGCACGTCGTTGTAAAATAAAACGTAATAAAGGCTTAAGGGCGAATACTATGTAGAAGAGGGGTTGGCGCGTGCCAGTCGGACCCTGAAATCGGACGCGATGATAGGTTGAAACGTTAATCCGACTATATATATATATATATATATATATATGTGTGTGTGTGTGTGTGTGTGTCGTTGTAGAAATATAGATACACTTATGCCTGTGTGTGTATATTATCATTGTTATTTAATCAATTCAAGACTAAGAAATATTTATGATTTAATTTCATTGAGAAAATGAAATCGCGCGGACAGATTTATCGACGATATTTTCTGAGATATTTATAAAGCATGGCATGCAAGTTCTGAATACACGAATAGTAGTATTTCTGAATTTATCGTATTACCAAACTACGATCTTTTAATAATACGTTTAAACGTCGAAAGTTAATGTTCAACCCTTCAAATATTTCAGAAAAATATTAATCAAAGTAATAATATACCGAAGAGAATACGTTAAGTTAATTAAACCGGGAGAGGAGAAGGGGGGAGAGGAAAAAAGTTATATACTTAGCCTAAAGATAATATATTTAATAATAATTGACGACGTTTTAACGAAACGATCAACGATTTATGTATATATATATATATATATATACATAAGTTTAGATATTTGATGAAAGAATCAATGTCTGATTAAAAGCAAACAAATCAATTTTTTATTCAACATATTGATTGTCTTAAATATAATTAAATAATCATATTGAATTTCTTCTATATAGATAAAATTAAATGAGATAAGAAAAAAATTGAATTGAAGATTTTGATTTACTTACCCCAGGTGAACTAAATAATTGTGTTACGTAGAAATGGGCCAACGGTCGTAGAGAGATTGCCAAATGTGAAAAATGCCTTGAGGCGGCCAGTGTCGGCAACGAGAGTTCACGCCCCCAGTATTCTTGGACACAATCGCTATCGAAAGAGGGAGGGAGGGGGGTAGGGAGCGTTTAAAAAATCGGTCTTTAAAAAAGCAATAGACCGACCGGTGTGCAGCAGACGAATGAATGAAAGAAAGACAGAGAGACAGAGAGACAGAGAGGGAGGAGAGGGAGGAGAGGGAGGAGAGTACTTTACAATGTGGGAGGAATTTCACGTAGGGTCCTACGATGTACGAGCTTTCGTTCGTTCGTTCATTTTTTTCTGTTTACTTTTTTTTTTTCTTTTTCTTTTTCTTTCCATCCTGCCAGACTGTTGGTCGACTCTCTCTCTCTCTCTCTCTCTCTCTCTCTCTCTTTCTTTTTTAACCTTCTTCTTTCTCTTTACGATCGACCCTTCCTACATCGCAAGTCGAACGCGTGCTCTATTGTATTCGATGCTTCCGGTGTAACCGGATATTCATCGAATATCGCGTTGACATTAATTTATAAAATATTCTTAGTGGTGACACCCTCCTTGGCGTCGGGACACCCCCTCCCCACCCTCTCCCTGATGTCGTCACGCCTACGATATGGTATATCGAGAGGAAGATTTTTTTTTCTTTTTTTTTCTCATTTCTCCTATTCAAACGAAACGAAGAAAGAAGTAATGAAAGAGAAATAAATAAATAAATAGGATCGTTTAATTTGGGATATTATCGATTGAATTTTTAAAGGATTAATTTTAAATAGGATTATAATGATCAGAAAAATTTGTCGATTGACTTTTATTATAGTAAGTTTTTCGATCATTATTCAAAAATATATGTACGTCGATTATAATAATCGTTAATACGTGATAGATATTAAAATTGTTTTCATTTCTTTGTTCTTTCTTTTTTTCTTTTTTTTTTTTTCGGAATTGTAAGAATTATTGCAAGCACATTTTGTAATAACTTAAAAAAGAAAAAAAAAAAAAAAAGAAGAGGGAGGTTTAAAATCTCTCACGAGTATATTTAATTAATTAAAAATGAAAGAGAGAAAGAGAGAAGAAAAACGAAAATTTGTGGAAACTAAAAGAATCGCTGAAGGATGTGTAAATAGATAAGATCTGAAAGATTATGGTTAGATTCTCATCCTGTCGGATTAATCTAATCATCTCTAAAACAAATCTACTCGAGCGAAGACTCCGATTATCAAGATGGAAAAAGTTTGGTCGCGCGACCACTGTGACCGATCTCCGTCGTGATCTTGAGATTTTCTCTCTTTTTTTTTCTTCTTTTTTTTTTTTTTTTTTTTTTTTTTTAAGGCTCCCTTTATCCATCCTGAAACGTTCCAGTGTCCTAAAACCTTTTTGAATCTTTTTTAATCTCTCGCAAATCTGTTTATTTTACACGGATTTACTTGACAGGTAGCCCAAGGAAAATCGACCTTTTGCGTGTTCGAGATCTCGAGGGACGAGCTTAAAAAAATTTCAAGAACCTAAATCCTTTCTTACCCGGGATCTTCTTTTAAACGTCAACGACAAAATCTAGGTTTGTTCTTTTTCTCTTTTCTTTTTTCTTTTTTCCTTTTTTTTTTTTTTTTTTCTTAAGCTTCGCGTTTCGACTTTTTAATTGAACTTTGCGAAGGGAGGAGGAGACAGCGAAAAAAAAAAGAAAAAAACAGGTTACAATATTTAATATACTCTTCGTATGAATTAATTACGAGAAAAGTAAAAAAAAAAAAAAAGAAGAAAAGGAAAAAGAAAAGGAAAATAGAAAAGAATAAAATAAAATGAAAATAATAAATATCAAAGTGTTACGAAGTTAGGTTAGTACGTGCCCTTTATGTCACGTGGCTTACAGCAACCCTTATAAGATAAACGATCCATTGGGCGGAGTTTCTCATACGTTTCCTTTCTACCCTTGGTGTGTAATAAAACTACGGACCACCTGGAGGAATGGAATTTAATCCAATATATACGTGTGTGCGTGTGTGACGTTTTAATCCCTTCATGTAATAAATATATAAATAAATAACAATAAATATCTAAATAATAATAATAATAATAATAATAATAATAATAATAATAATAATAACAATATAATATTATTGATTGAAAATGAAATAAACAAAAGGGATTAATTAATGGAGTATAATTTCTTTCTCTCTATTTTTCTTTTTCTTTTTTTTTTCTTTTTTAATCTTTACGAATATATCGACGAAGCTTTCTCTCTTTTTTTTCTCTTTCTGTCTCTCTTGAAAGAGAGAGAGATAGAGAGAGAGAGAGAGAGAGAGAGAGAGAGAGAGAATTCGTTGCTCTTCCATCGACGTAAGAGAATCCCAGGATTACGTAGAAGAGTATGACGAGGGTGAGTTAGGGCTGCACGACAATGTCGCGCAAACGAGCGAGCCACCCCTTGTACGAGACCGCCACGCCCTTCTTGCTGCGTGGAATCGCAAATTGGCGCCCCCAACTTGACCACCTCACAAGCCTTCGCGTAACTTTCCTCTCTCTCTCCCTCACCCTTCCCTCCCACTCCTCTCTCTCTCTTTCTCTCTCTCTCTCTATCTCTTCCTTCACTTTCTCATCCTTTCTGTATTTTATAATTCTCAAACATTATGTTCTCAATAAATTTCACATTTAATATTTAAACAATTATTTCAACAAATATTTCATGGTTTTATCTGTTGCTTTAGTTTTCTTCTTTTTTTTTTTCTTTTTTTTTTCTTTCTTCTTTAATATTTTTTGATCATCAATTATTTATCTTCAATTATGTATAAATAAATTTTTTTCAACATTTATTAATTGTAGACAATAAATATTTTTATCTATTGTATAAATATGTTGTTTCATTACTAATGATACTAAATATTAATGTTAGTAATTATATATTATATATTTATATATATATATACTTGTAAGTATATAGAACGGGGTAATAGATATTATTAATCTAATATTAATAATATGAAATGAATTAGTGAATTGGTATTATATAGAATAAATTAAATATTATTAAAGATCAATATTAATACATATTAAATATTTATTGTCTACAAAAGAAAGTCTTTTTCTTTCTTTTTTCTTTCTTTTTCTTTTTTCTTTCATTCTTTCATTTATTTACGAGATATACTTTCATTCAAGTTTGTATATAATATATTTTTTATCTATGATCTCTCTTCGTACATAATATTAATTATTCGGAATATATATATATATATATATATATATATATATATATATATACATATACATATCTATCTATCTATCTATCTATATATATATGTGTGTGTATGTGTGTGTGTGTATGTAATATATACTTGTATATGTATATGTAGACTTTTGACAAAGACGTTTTGAACGAGTAACGAATTATGGCGAAGAAGGTGGTGGAGAAAGGAGGGGTAGGGAACGAACAGAGTAATAGAATTAGTTCGACCAGACGAGAAGACCTCCTCACTCGACTCGCTATAATACGAGCCAAGTTCCGTCACGAAGACCTTAATATCCGCCACTTCCTCCGCCTCCCACTCGGTTCGTTTGTTTATTCGATATCGTCAGCCGTCTTACGAGGCCGAGCTCGTTCTTCCTGACCCCTTCCACGATAATAATAATAATAACAATAATAACAATAACAATAATAATAATAATAATAATAATGATAATAATAATTCATCGTTCATTTTTCTCTCTTTTCTTTTTTTTTTTTTTTTTGCTTCTACTTTTTCTTTTTCTCCTTATTTTTCTTTTTCATTCACCCACACTTTATTTTCTATCTTCTATCTACATATACATGCATATATATATATATATATATATATATATATATATTATGTTAAGTACTCTTATAAGTAAAGATATATCAAGAAAAATAAGGCTAAGTTTTATTTAACGATTTGGCCTCGCCGATGGTAAAAGCAAGAAATCCGATGTGGGTTAAATGCTAATTGCTTAAACTCGAGCAACTCTGAACACATACAACCGGTGTATCATCCAAGTTGCACGATCTACGAGCACGATAAGACCAATTACACGAAATCCATGCGTTCCTCTGTTACTCTGACGATGACGAGGGAGGATTCGTTTCTGCGTGTGTTAACTCTCGATATATATATATATATATATGTATAAATCCCATTGATCTTTCATATTTGTTTACACGTTAATTTATTATATTGAACGATTTCGAGATCAATTAAAATCCAAGATTATTCGACATATTTGTGTGATAACGAATATATATATATATATATATATATATATATATATAGAAAAAGACAGAGAGAGAGAGAGAGAGAGAGAGATAATCATTAAATCATATGTCGCAAAAGTATTTTATTTTTTTCTAATAAATCATTTTCAATTATCTTCGACCAGGAAGTTCAATAATGTTGTTGGAAACGTAGATCGTCGGAGGAACTAATAATTACAATGTAATTGATGTTTAATTATTATTTACCAAATTTATGACAAAGAGTATGAAAAAGATAAAAAGACAAAAAAGAAGAAAAAAAAAAGAAAGGAATATGTCGATTTATCCTAATAACCATTGAAAAATATATTTCTATCAAATCTTTTCAAATTATCCTCTACCAGGAAGTTACCTACCATACGTTTCAACGTTGTTGCAAGCATAGTCATCAAAGGAATATATATATATATATATATACAAATAAGGGGAGAGAGAGAAAGAGAGAGAGAGAGAGAGAAAGAGAGAGATAAAGAAAGAGTGAGTTCTCCATGCACATCCTTCGCATAATGCGATAGAACGTTGAACGAAGAAGATACTGACGAACTAGTCAGACCTGATCGTCCAGCTTTATTGAAATCTTTCGTATGCACATTGCACACCGAGTGACTAGATAGTGTGTTCGAATCGATCCAACAAAATATAATAACTACATAGAATAATATCCGCATAAATGTTTTCTTAAAAAATGATACCTTTTGATAGAAATACAAAAATTGTAGAGTAATAATTGTCGGGAAGTAAAAAAAAAAAAAAAAGAAAAAAAAAAAGAAAAAAAGAGAGAGAGAGAGAGAGAGAGAGAGAGGAAAAAAAAGAAAAGAAAAATCGAAGAAAGAAAACAGAAAGAGAGGAAGGAAGAAAGGGGCGGCAAAAAAAAACATGGGGAAAAAAATGTCTAAAAACTCTGACTTGAAATGAAACAGAAAAAGTAAAAGAAAGAGAGAGAGAGAGAGAGAGAGAGAAAGAGAAAATAAAAAATAAAACCATCCTAATAAAAAAATCGTGGCAACACCCCATAAGTTCCTATTGGAAGGCATCGAAGTAAAGAAATAATAAACATCCACTCGACACATAATCTTTTTCGAGGGTTTATAATATCGTTGAATACCAAGGGTGCCTTTCACCCGAAGGGCACATATAGGCGGGTACCTATCGACCATTGTATCCATTATATAGTGTGCTTTTTTCTTTCTTTTCCTTTCTTTCTTTTTTCTTTCTTTCTTTCTTTCTTTCTTTCTTTCTTTCTTTCTTTCTTTTTACCTATTTCTCTTAGAAACACTCGACGTCTTGTAATACTTTATATAACATTGCGATATCGCACAAAAGTTTCTAGGCCATTTTTTCTTTTTTTATTCTCTTTTTTTTTTTTTTTCTCTCTTTAATCCCCATTCGAATTTCATTATTTCTAAGTTAACGAGCGCGCATTTATTAATAATCGAACTGAAAAATTTTATCGGAGAGTATCAGTTTCATTTCCTTTTTTTTTTTTTTTTTTTCTTTTCGTCGGATATAAAGCAGGTGAAGTTTTGTTCATATCGAAGGATTAAAATATTATACGTTTACCCGTATCCTATGGAAATAAGTTTTATGTTTTTTATCTTGATATTTTCTTCAAAACATTAATTAGGATATAAAATAGCGAGTATAAATTTCTATTTACTCTCTTTCTCTCTCTCTCTCTCTCTCTCTCTCTATCTATCTATCTATCTATCTGTCTATCTGTCTATATTTCTTTATTTCTCTGTCTCGTTAAAGAAACGTCACTTCCTTGACACCGGGTAGAAGAAGCTTGGACTATCCGTGGGATAGCTTTGAGCGAGATAGAAGTACAGTTATCCATAAAAGTGGAGCATGCGTACGGTGGCACTAGAACGGCAGGTGGTATCCGCTACTGACGGTGAACAAAGAAAGAAAAAGAAGAAAGAAAAAAAGGAAAAGAAATAGAAGAAAAAGGAAGGAAAAGAGAAAGATTGAGAGAGAGAGAGAGAGAGAGAGAGATAAAGAAAAAGGTACGTCTTGAGGCTGCCATCAGGACGACGCGAGCGAGTTCTCCTCTCAAGACGATTCGATATACTTCATTATCATCATCCTTCGCTTTGAACTTTCTTTTTTCTTCATTTTTAAACAAAAACACCGATCCGATCGAAAATTAACGTCCGATTTCTATATCTAAATTATTATAAATATATAAATCATAATGTGTGTTCGATCGTTAAATAGTATTTTTTTTTCTTTTTCTAAAATAATTTACGAATATATATATATATATATATATACATATAAAACTACACAAATATTCCACACCTACCTGTTGGCGTTCCTCAAAATCTAAAATATAAAAGGTAATCTGAATAATGTAATAATATTAGAAAAATTACGAACTTCTTTAAATTTGAATTAATTAGTTATTATTCATATTTTATACAATAGTAATCATAATTAAGCTATTTTAATTTTCGTAGTATGTATATTCGTACAAGGGTAGTCGGTAAAATTGATAAATTGGGATCTGCCGTGTTCATAATCTATATATATATATTTATATATAGATTCTATATATATATATATATATATATATGATTCTCTCTCTCTTTATCTCTCAATATATATACATACATATATATATATATATATATATATATATATATATATATATATAACGAATTCCGATTTTTCTTTCCCTTTCTCTCTCTCTCTTTCATTCACATTCTCTCTCTCTCTATCTCTCTCTATCTCTCACACTCTTATCACAATATCGTATTTTACACAGATTTCACTTAGAGCTTACGTGCTAGGGGGCCTCGGTGCAATATTTACAGGCGCGTTCGAGGATCGATCTTTCTCAAGGAGGGTAAGCAGCCTATCCCTCCTTCACATACCCGACCCCCTCCTCCTTCCTGCCACCCTCAATGTGTTCCGATCGATCTTCATGGCTTTGCACCGAGACTAGTAACGCTAGTAAATTCTACGGACTCTTTTTACGGTGTTTGCGCTTTTCCACCTTTCTTTCTATTTTCTCTCTCTCTCTCTCTCTCTCTCTCTCTCTCTCTCTCTCTCTATCTACCTATCTCTCTCTACTCTTTCATATTAACTTCGTATTTCTCTTTTTTTCTTCCTTTTCTTCTTCTTCTTCTTCTTCTTTTATTTCTTCTTCTATCTCTTCTTCTTCTTCTTCTTCTTCTACTTCTTCTTCTTCTCCTCTCTCTTTCTATTACATGCATACTTCGGAAACACCGTTAGAATATTCCGCGAGGAAGGCGTGACAACACTCGGTTTAACTGGCGTGTTACGCGTTCACATCCACGGACAATGGGAAAAGAAATAATTTTCCTTTACGCCAAGGAGAGACACGGCCGACGGAGTATCTTTCTATTCGCTTAGTGATTACGGAAATAATCTTCTGGAGATTTGAGAAAGGAGGTAGGAAAGATTTTTCTTCTTGGTTTTTTTTTTTTTTACTTTTTCTTTTCTTTTTTTCCATTTCTTTCTCCCTTTCTATCCTTCTTTTTTTCTTCCATTTCTTTTTTTCCTTTCGTTTTCATCAAAAAGAAAAAGAGAAAAAGAAAGAAAGAAAGAAAGAAAGAACACAGGACGTAGTGAAAATTATACGATGATTTAAAGGAATTTAAATCCTTTTTATTGCACACCAAATTGAGAATCTAAGAAATATATGTGTATGTATATCTATGTATTTATGTATGTATGTATGTATGTATGTATGTATATATGTACGTGTTTGTTACATGTATGTAACTATTTTGTTCGAGAATCGAATAATTTGTCGTTGCTTTTTCTTCTTACGGCTCCTTTTGCGGTTAGAATCTAACGGTACTTAATATTGGTGGTGTTGTTGTTGTCTTTTTTTTATCTATATAAAAGAGAGAGAGAGAGAGAGAGAGGGATGGGGGAGGGGAGGGAGGAAGAAAGAAAGAAAGATAGATAGAGAGAGAGAGAGAGATAGAGAATAAAACGATTGAATATTTTATCTGAACATATTTTTTTTTTCGGATTTGTACTTGTTCTTCTCTGTTCGCCATTCAAAATTCTGCTTTTGGTATTTTTTTGTCCTTTTTCTTTTTTTTTTTTTTTTTTTTTCGTAACTTTCATTCATCAATCAATTCAAAAAATTCATTCGATAATAAATAAGTACGAATGGAAATATTATCCAACGAATTTGATGATACATCATCCATATGGGAATTATGACATTGTTAAAACGATTTATTACGACTTACGACGGCCAAGGTATACGATATAGAAAAGTATCTTTGAATAAAAATTGAGTCAATGGAAAGACAGAGAAAAAGACAGAGCAAGAGAGAGAGAGAGAGAGAGAGAGAGAGAAAGAAATGGAGAGAAAGAGAGAAAAGAAAGAGAAAAAAAGAAAGAGAGAAAGAGAAAGAGGAGATCCTCTTTATTTAGAAAGAGTGCTGCTTGCTTTTTCTCATGAGACGATCATCATTGTAGCAACCCAGACCACTGTATTTGGGTCAAAGCGGTGGGGCACGCCGGACCTCCCAGTTTCCCGTGCTCGCAAGCCGCAACCGCCTTTTTTGCGGTTTCGTGTCGCCTCTCTCATTGTCAGAGAAGCAGGTATTATGAGCACATTCTCTGTCTCTTTCTCTCTCCCTCCCTCTCTCTCTCTCTCTCTCTCTCTTTCTTTCTGTTTAACTCTCTTACTCGTTCACTCAGAAGATGCAAGATGGCTAAAAGGGTGACCCAAAATGGAGGAGTACACGAGAAAAGAATGAACGAACATAATCAATTGCTTTAAAGTCGAATTGTTTAAAAATTATTATTATTATTATTATTGTTGTTTCTTTCTCTCTTCTCTTCTCTCTTTTTCTTTTTCTTCTTCCTCTCTCTCTCTCTCTCTCTCTCTCTCTCTCTCTCTCTCTCTCTGTCTTTTTTCTTTCCTTCTGCCATCTGCTTCGAATCGTTTTATACGCGATGATAATCGACGAATGAAAAATATTTATAACGATTTTGACGAAACGCGCGTAAGTATTTAAATTAACGTTTTCACTTTAGTAAACGTGTTGAACGTTCGGGAGACGTTCGAGAAAGAGTGAGAAAGAGAGAGAGGGAGAGGGAGAGTGAGAGAGTAAGAGAAAGATAATGATTTTTTCATTCCCCTTTCGTCCCACTGATCCAAACCACTCAACGGGTTCAACGACGAAGACGTCGAGGGCACCTTTTGCTTCTCTCCTTTTCGGAGGAGATCTTCCTCTCTCTCTCTCTCTCTCTCTCTCTCTCTCCTCTCAACTCTCACCACCCTTCCCTCCTCTCTCTTCTTCCCGTCTCCCCGAAATCGTCTCTTTCTCCTTCTCCTTCTCCCTTCTTCAACTCGAAGAAGAGAGTTGCTTCATCCGAAAAGGAGGGACCACGGTGATTACACCGAGCCACCGTGATTGCCGAGATCGTTGGACTCACGAAAATGTCATTAGGATTTCATTATTTTCAAGCGCCTTGAGGAACGACCGCTCAACGAGTTTATGCAATGTTTTTCTTTCTTCGTTTCTTTCTTTGTCTCTCTCTTTCTCTCTCTCTCTCTCTCTCTCTCTTTCTCTTTCTCTTTCTCTTTCTCTCTTTATCTTTCTTTCTTTCTCTTTTTCTTTCTCACAGAGACTGAGCAAAGTAGGTCGAGCAAAGTAGTTGAGCAACTGTCACAGGGGATCTACCGTCGTACGATTGGCATTTACAAAAGGGAGAGAGAAACAGAAGAAGAAGAAGATTATGAAGAGAAAGAAAAAAGGAAGGTAGGAAGGAAGGAAGGAAGGAAGGAACGAAGAAAGAAAGAAGATATTAGAAGAAGAATTAAGAATAAGAACGGATGATGATGATAATAGTAATAAGAAGAATAGAATAGATCATTCTTTTTTTCTTTTTTTTGTTTTCTTTTTTTTTTTTCTTTCTTTCTTTCTTTAAGATCGAAGAAAAATTTTTGCAAAAAGATCGAGATTATTTCTGATCGAGATGAATTGCTAGAGAAAAGAGAAAACGAAGGATAGATAGAACGCTAGAGAGAGAGAGAGAGAGAGAGAGAGAGAGAGAGAAGAAAGAGAGAACTCTCCATCTTGGTCTTCAACAAAAAAGGAGCTCCAGCTCTTCCGTCCGACCGAAGGATAATTATTATAATCGCCGAGAGCGTAGTGGCAGCTCGCTCTCGTAGTTCCCTTTCGGTGATAGTAATACGCATTTGCCGACGCCTAATGGTATTATTATAATAATTACCAGCGGTCGGTCGGGGACGAGCGGGCGAGAGAGCGGGGGAGCGAGCGAGCAGCGAGCAGGCAAGCGGGCGAACGGGCGGGCGGACGGGCGGGTGGGTTGAGTGGGTAAGGTGGAGGAGAGCGGGAGGTTACTGGAATTAGACGCTTAATTAAGTTCGGGGTCTCGAAAGTGCGAACTCGCGAAACCCTTTCGTCGCGTCTCTGCGACATTCACTCTCTCCGTTATCCGATGATCGCCGATTTATATTTACATTATGTATGTTATATTTCATTTATTTTCTTACAATAAGAGAGATCGAAATGATCTACGACGCGTCACGAGCGAGCATTATTCTTATAAAAAGAATTTTCTTCGTTATTTCATCCTTTTTCACCTCCCCTCCCCCTCCCTCTCTCCATCCCGTTTCTGTTTATTACTGTTTTATTTTATTTTATTTTGTTTTGTTTCTTTTCTTTCTTTCTTCATTCTCTTCACTTTTCTTCCCATTTCTTTTCCCCTATCCTCCCTTTACACCCCCCCCCACCCCTTTTTTTTCCCCACATCATTTTTTCGTAGTTCGACGTGCAATATTCAAAAGAGGGGAACGAGTTAGAGGAGCGTCGCTTTAAAATCACACAAGGAAATCTTCTTGCTGTTTTATCTTCTTCAATGTCATATGTCATGTACACATAAGTAACAACATAGCTTTGCACGTATACAATTTAAAACTATTCGTACGTTCGTTCGTTCGTTCGTTCTTTCTTTCTTTCGATTGATCGATCAATCGATCGATGATAGCAATGTCCTTGAGCATGCACTTTTTTCCTTTTTTTTTTTTCTCCTTTTCTTTTTTTCTCTTTTTTTTTCTCTTTTTTTTTTTTTTTTTTTTTTGTCAAGGTCCGATGATGCGTCGAAAAGGAACTAATAATAATGACAGGTCGATCTTTTATTTATTTTCTTTCCTTTCTTTTCTCTCTTTGTCGCTATCTTCGCACACGATAACGCGCTATGTGATGTCATAGGGGGGAAAAAAAAAAAAGAAAAAAAAAGAAAAAAAAAGAAAAAGAAGAAAAAGAAAAGTAAAGAAAAATAATGCGCAACGACGATACCGTTCGTGACATTTTTTTTTCATTTTTCCTCTCTCTCTCTCTCTCTCTCTCTCTCGGTCTATAATATTTTTTCGTTCTTTCGTAAATTTTTTTTTATTCGCTCCTTCTCCCCTCCCCTACTACCCCCGTTACGATACCATTAAACGTCACAAAATTTCTCACCTAAACCTATACGAGCCACCTTACACGTCTTCTTCTTCTTCTTCCACTCCTCCTTCTTCTTCTTCTTCTTCTTCTTCTTTATCTTCATCTTCTTCTTCTTTTTTTGTATTATTTTATTTATTTATTTATTCATTTATTTATTTATTTATTTATTTATTTATTTATTTATTTATTTATTTATCTTTTTTTTTTTTTTACACAATTCGCGAATCAATCGATCCAATGTCGATTTCACAAGTGTCAGAAAGTCGATTATTTTTCTCTAACAGACCCGTCCACCCTTTTCCCTCCCCCGGCCCCCTGAACGATAATTAAATCCTTATCGCGTGACCTTTTTCTTTCATTCCCTCGCCCTATCCCTCCCCCCCCCCCTCGTCCACATATTTTTCTTCTTTCTCTATTATTTCTTTTCACTACTCCCCTTCTTTTTTTTCCTTTTCATTTTTTTTCTCTTTTCTTTTTATTTTTTTTTTCTTTTTCTTTTTCAACGAGAAGAAAAAAGATTTACGAAACGTTCATCCACGTAAATAGATTTTTCTTTTTTTTTTTTTTTTTTCTCTGTCATCTACGACGTGGGAAGAAGGGGGGTTGTACACACAACAAACGCGCGCACGCAGGCACACACACGTCACACTGTTATCTTTCTCTTACTATATATATATATATATATATATATATATATCTCTCTCTCTCTCTCTCTCCCCCACTCTTTCTCGCTCTTTCTTTCTTCTTTGAAAAACGACTCAAAAAGGATATTTAACGTTTAACGCGATTTCCCTTCGTGATAGGCGCCACGAAGTATCTGGTACGTCCTCTATACCATGGCGGACAACTTCCTCCTCCTCGACTCGATTCGGGGGACGTCTTCGTTAAACCGCCGGCCACACCCTGTAACATATCACAGAGAAAAGTAGTTAATCACCGTACCCCGTACCATCCTTCTCTCAACGTTGATTCGTTAATAAGGAGCTCTATCAACGCTGACGAAAAAGAAAAAAGGAAAAAAAGAAAAAAAAAAAAAAAAAAAAGAAAAAAGAAAGAAAAGGAATAAATAATTCTCAGCCTCGTCGTAGCCCTTTGGTAATTATCTTTTGACTTTTCATTAACTCGTAACAACGTTCATCGAAAGAAAATAAAGAAAAGTTATTCTCAGTATTTTTGTTTTGCTTCTTTACAATTTTCTCTCTTTTTTTTTTTTGTTTTCTTTTTTGATATTTTCTTGCCTTATGTCGTTTCGTTTTCTTTTAGCTTTTCTTTTTCTCTCTCATTATATATCTCGAAATTATATATACATACACGCATATACATATGTATATCGAATTCATAAAAGGAAAAATATATATATATATATGTATATATATTACTAGATTATCAATTTTGTAATCTGTAGAATTTTAATGAAAAGTAAATATAATACCATTTCGGTTGTCCTAGATTTTGTAGACATAGATGTCTACGAAACTCTCCACTCTTTCCACCTCTCAAAGTGCGAAGGGTTCTCATAGAATGCTGGGATTCTCATAGAATGCATGTGATTAGTCAAGTTAGGAAGTAAAAGGAATATATAATAAGAGAAAGACAAAGACAGAAACGGATAATTAGACAAAAAGAGAGAAAGATATAGAGAGAGAGAGAGAGAGAGAGAGAGAGAGAAAGTGAAATAAAAAAAAAATATACATATATATATATATATAAAAAAAAAGAAAAGAATAAAATGATAAAAGTAAAACTCACGTGAGTAGTCCAGGATTAGGATCGGCCTGATACCAAGAATATTGCGGCATATAACCCGCGTGATGTGGAGGTGGAGGTGGTGGAGGTGGATGATGTCCAGGCGTGTGTGGATGATGGTGAGTATGTGGTGGGGCATGAGGATGAGGATGGTGCTTCATCTCGCCCGGCCAGGCGGGCGCGGGTGGGCTCTCGTTATGCTGAGGCGACATCTCACTACCGGGACTCGAACTTCCGGGGGTGTGACCTCCACCACCGCCCCCCATACCACCAAGGTATCCCGTCGTCGGACTACCCGAGACAGAACTTCCACCTCCTGTTAACATAACCGACCAGTCTTTGTTAACTCGTTAAGATCTATTCTAATTCTCTTTATTTCTCTATTCGCATAATATTATAGATTAGATTCGAGATCGTATAATTCATCGTTTAACAATGATAAATCTTTCTTTGTTTGTTTTTCTTTTTTTTATCATTCATATATACGTGATATCGTCTCGATCGATTTTGAAAATAATAATTAACGCTGGAACTATCGTGATAAGGAATAATAAACAAACAAAAAAAAAAAAAATAATAATAATAATAAAAGGGACAATGATTAAAAATATGAATTTATAGTTCGAGCGTTAATAATTTCATTTATATGATGATAGATGATTGTTATTACCTCCTTGCATGAGACTCCCTGGTTGACCAGGTTGAGGAGATGGTCCACCAGGTAGGGCAGTACCACCGGCGAGCAAACTACCGTGTTGTCCACCACCACCGCCTCCACCTTGTTGTGCCGCCTTCATCATTTTCTTATATTTACTTCTCCTATTTTGGAACCATATTTTTACCTGAAACAAAAAACATTATTATAATTATTATTTATTTAATTTTATTTATATCCTCGATAATTGTCATTTCGATATTTATAATATACAAAGATACTTGAAGTAATTCAGTTAGTTAGATTATTATACAGAAAGACAAGGCGAATGAAGAGAACGAAGAAAAAGATAAAGAAAAAGAAGAAGAAGAAGAAGAAGAAGAAGAAAAGAAAGGAAAAGAGGAACGTATACGTTTCGTAATCATTCGTGTCGTTCCTTTTTCCTCTCTTTACTGCCTACACATAAAACGTAGTCCTGGAACGGATACCCAATGCGCATGTACCCGACTACTGGGATTGCACATGCGGTATTTTTTGTCTCCTCGAAGTGCACACATGCGCTGTATGCACGTGACGTTCTTCGTGGTCTTACGTAAGTTTCGCATCGTACCGAGTCAAGCTACTACGTATCTACGTACATAAGTACATACGTAAGTATTTATGTATCTACACACACACACACACACACACACACACACATATGTATGTATGAGTGTCCTCAGTTCGAGAAACATGAGAATAAGAATATTATTATTTTATAGGATAAGCCGGATCAATCGTAAAGTACATTCTTATGATATTATTTTGAATTTCGAATATAGTCAATGTGAACATAAGAAAAATCTAAGTCATTCGTCGTAAACACGTACGTACGTACTTACGTATAAATAAATAAAATAAAATAAACACATTCGTTTATTTACAAACGATTATTGCCAATTGTATGAGTTATGATAAATCGTGGAAACTTTTTTATTTTCCATAATCTTTATATTCGACATTTTTTTTCTTTTTTCTTTTTTTTTTTTTTTGTATCGAATTTTATTGACAGTCATTGCAGCAACAGGTGTTTACTCTTTCCCTCTCTCTCTCTCTCTCTCTCTCTTTCTCTCCTACCCCTCGCTACAACCCTCATACCTTTTTACACGTTCCTTATATCAAAGAGATACTTACATTTTATTATTTCCTTACAGAATAATCATTTAATATTTTGTTATCCATTAAATAACTCGATATCCATTCCATTTTAAGCGAATAAAATTTTTCTAAATTATTCCAAACGATCTAATCTCTTCCTTTCCTTACTCTTCATCCCCCGATCGCAGTAAAAATACTATCTATCATATATTTAGAATAAATAAATTGGAATGATAAAATGTCGTTTCCTCGATGACAAATGACAAATATCAAATTTATTGTATATTAGATAGAAAATGAAAAATAAAATGGTGAAAGAAGAAAAGGAAAGAAAAAAAAAAGAAGGGGTACAATTTTGTTGTTTCTCAAATTATCATAGAAAGTGATTGTATAAATATCGAAATAATTCGAAATGTAATAACCTGAAAGGGAATCGAGGAAAGGAAAGAGAAAGAAATAGGTTTAATCAGCCGGGAGGGGTTCAATCAAAAAGAATAGCACAGGTTACTTTAATTAACAAAGTCGGGTGCGGCCGTAGGCGCGACGACTACAACCAACTACTATCAACGACAATGACGTTGAGGAGGAGGTGGAGGAGGTGCAACGTTGTCGAGGAGAAAGGAAGGGCGGAGGAGAAATGAAAAGGGATTATAGTAGGAGAAAGAAGGATGATAGGAAGGAAGGAAGGAAGGAAGGAAGGAAGGAAGGAAGGAAGGAAGGAAGGAAGGAAGGAGGGTGCTTAGAGAGGGCAGAAATTCTCGAAGAAGGAGCGCGAGGCGTCGTCACGTCAAAACGAGTTCATTAAAACCGCAGTGCGGGCTCGCCTTGAGCGCAGAAGAAACGCACCGCTCGTGCGGCATTGTTTCACGTTTTATATGGCGAACCACCGAGGCAAAACCTCGCCTATACTACGTGCATCACGTACATTTACACATAAATGTGTTATTGTGTATGTGCCCTAGGAACACGAACACGTACTGGATAAATACGATTTTTATATGTATAGAAGAGAATGAGAGAGAGAAAGAGAGAGGGAGAGAGAGAAAATGAATTTACGCGAATTAAATGGAAAAAAAAGGAAAAAAAAAAAGAAGAAATTTCTAAGTATTATAAAAAAAAAAAAAAAAAAAAAAATCTTTCCGATCATGATACATTAGAAATTAAATTAATCAATTATATCTCGTATTAGGAGAGAGATTTTTTTTTTGGGAAAAAATTTTCTTTTCTTTTGAAATCGTACCTATATACTCACCGTGGCAAATAATTTAATCGTATGTCTCATTTAATTCGTATTAAATTAATAAATCTTTAATATATTATTTTCCATTTATAAATATTTTTAAGTCCATTTGGATATCTCTTGTTAGACGTATATAGGTATCTTCTTTAAAAGTATCCCGAAAACTATAGGAACAAGAAAGGCACAGGTTAAAAGAGAGAATACAACAAATCTCTACCTTTTATCGAGGAGTGCCGGCATACCTGGCAAATAAATCTCTTTCTAATTGCTCGTTGAAAAAGTTGACTGTGCTTTGCACCGACAAAGGTTCCGAGCTGCTAGAACCCTTTCCTCGACGTGCTTTATTTCGTTACGCGTGTCGAGACGAAAAAGAGAAAGAAAGAAGGAGAGAGAGAGAGAGAGAGAGAGAGAGAGGAGAGAGACAGAGAGAGAGAGAGAAAGTCTATCGAAATAAGAAAGTGTGTTGGAAAAGGATAGCAAAAGATGCTGTCGTTTTAGCAGCTTTGTTTATTGATATTTACAACCAACCCGTGTTCTGTACCAAGTAACAAAATATAAAACTTTGAACTACTATATAAAAATGTCCTTCGTCCTTTCTCCTAAACCTTTTTTTTATTTTCACTTGATCCACCCTTTCTTTTTCTTCCTTTGACTTCTTAAATCTTCCCCCTTTTTTATTAAATTATATATATATATATATATATATATATATATATATATATATATATGTATGCGTGTGTGTATTTATTTTCTTGTCTCATGAAGAATAAAAATTAACAACTGCATGGATTCTTAAGATGAATTACAATTTCAAAAAAACAAAAAAAAAAAGAAAAAAAAATAGCCCGATTAAATGTTAATCGTCGATCGATAATAAATATCTAAATAAATTTAATTTGAATAAATTTAATCGAGTACGTACGTATACATTTAATTATTAAATTATCGTGTATATATATATATATATATTTGGTAATAAAAAAAAAAAAAGAAAAAAAGGAAAAGAACAAGAAAAGAAAAAAATGATCTAACCCTAGCATTCACGAATTATTATTATTATTATTATTATTATTATTATTATTATTATCATCATCATCATTATTATTAATGTCATTTCGTTAAAATTTGGAGAAAAATTCTTGGAGCAGGATTTGGAACAATTTGTTTGTTTGTTTGTTTGTTTGTTTGTTCGTTTCTGTCTTTCTTTTTCCTTTTTCTTTTTCTTTTTCTTTTTCTTTTCCTTTCCCTTTCCCTCCTCTAATTAATGCAAAAATATACTCTTTAGGACTAAGCGAACGCACAATTTAATAGCTCTCGTTAATACACCCCTATATACTTCGTTACGATACTTTACTGTGCGAAGCTCTTTTTTATTACGCGTTAAGGCAACACCGGTAGCATATCTGTCTCGTAAATCCAGCATTATATTTTGACGCCTGCCACGATCATTCTCGAACGATAATAAAATACGGAAGGCTCGTTGCGTATAGCGATATCTCGATTTACACGTAATACCAAAGTGATTCGATGTATTTCTCTCTCTCTCTCTCTCTCTCTCTTTCTATATTTCTAATTTAAATGCATATCATAATATTTTTATATATCGAATTCCAGTGGAAACGAAAGAAAATCCTCATAATCGTAAGAAAAAGAAAGAAAAGGATTCGACCTAAGTGACTCCTTCAAATAAAAAAAAAAAAAAAAAAAAGAAAAGAAAAGAAAAAGAGAAAAAAAAAGGAGAGAACAAGTGCAAAGAAGCATAAATAAAATAAAATTACTATACCTTGTTGTTTTTTCTTTTCTTTTCTTTTCCTATTCTTTTTTTATTACTATACCATTTAGATATACGTAACACGTTTAGTCATTCCACTTAATTCAATCTAATAGAAATGCGAAACCGCATACTTTTCGATCGAGTCAGATTGAAATCAAAGAGAAAGAAAGAAAAAAAAATATATATATATATATATATATAAATATATACGTATGTATATTAAAAAAAAAAAGATTCCATTTAATTTATCTCAAAAAATGTATCGTATATAATTAACAATGAATATAAAATCATTATGTCTAGGTTATACATTTTCTTTTTCTCTATCTTTTTTTTTTGTCTTCTCTCTTTTTTCTATCCTTTTTTTTTTTCTTCTCTTTTTTTTCTTCTTTTTTCTCTCCTTCCAAACGTACATCATCTACGTTTGATGTTACATGAATCATGAAAGATTATTTGATCAACTTTGATTATTAAAAATATAGAGAAGGATCTTCGAGAAGTAGTTTTGAATTTTGAAATAAAGGAAATGCGAATGGCGAAGAATCCAAAGGGTTCAAAAAAAAAAAAAAAAAAGTTTTGAACGGCTTTACCGAAATGCATGCAAATGCGCGTGACGGAATACATACGTAAACAGGGGATGAAGAAAGAAAGAAAGAAAGAAAGAAAGAAAGAAAGAAAGAAAGAAAGAAAGAAAAAAAGAAACGAAGGAAGGAAGGAAGGAAGGAAGAAGAAGAAGAAGAAAGAAGGACGAAGGAAAAAGGATGGAAATAAAAAAGGAGAGCAAACGCGTAAGCTACAAGAGAAAGAGAGAGAGAGAGAGAGAGAGAGAGAGAGAGAGAGAGAAAGAGAAAGAGCTGCCTTAATGCCGACGGCTACTAAAAGTAAAGTAGAAAGAAAGAGTAAGAAAAGAAGGAAGGAAGAACGATGCCAAGCTGTCGTTCTTTTCATCTCTCTCTTTCTCTCTCTCTCTTTCTCTCTCGCTCACACGAGACTTGATATCTCTTATATCTCTATCCCTCTCTCTTCCTCTCTCTCTCTCTCTCTCTCTCTCTTTTATTTTTTTTCATCTCAAAACACGAAGGGAGGAAAAAATTCGAGTTGGACAGGCGGTGATCGTGAAGAAGAAGAAGAAGAAGAAGAAGAAGAAGAAGAAGAAGAAGAAGAAGAAGAAGAAGAAGAAGAAGAAGAAGAAGAAGACGAAGAAGAAGAAGAAGAAGAAGAAAAAGAAGGGAAGAAAATGAAAAAGAAAAGGAAAACAGGAGATAGGAAAGATGGCTTCCGTCGTAGCTGCAGGCAAACAACTTTGCTTAGGTTGCTGTCGATATCTCTGATGCATACTCAATGAGTATGTGTCCTAAGGATGAGAGAGATTAAAAAAAAGAAATAATAATAATAAAAGAAGAAAGACGAAGACGAAGACGAAGAAGAAGAAGGAAGAAAAGTAAAGAAAAAAAGGGACGAGCAGTCTGCGTCTTGAGGGAGGAAGGAGAGATGATAGAAAGTAAAAAAAAAAAAGAAAAAAAAAAGAAAGAGAGAGAGAGAGAGAGAGAGACAGAAAGAGTGAATTTTCTAGATCGAAAGAAAGAAAGAAAGGAAGAAAAAGAAAAAGAAAAAAAAAAGAGAAACAAAAAAGAATTTTAAGAAAACTCAAGGAACGAAGAAGGAGTGATTATACTCATTTAAATATTGATTGAGGAGATGATCTAGGTATAATAATCTCGAAATTAAATGTTGTCGAAGATATAATCGACATATTTTAGAAAACTTCGTTATCGAAGAATTTAACTTAACTAAAGAAGATCGGAATTGTTGACGTTGGTCGATTACGTACGATAATGCGTTAGTAAATTATTACTGAGCGATCGTATAAGTGGCATAATTAGTAACTTCGAAGAAGGTATGGTCCTTGACTCGTGATAACGTGCATACATATATTGATAAAAGGTTGTCTTAATTTTAACTTTAGTTAGTTTTGACTAAGCATGTCTCTCTCTCTCTCTCACTCCCTCTTTCTCTCTCTCTCTCTTTCTCTCTCTCTCTCTCTCTCTCTCTCTCTCTCTCTCTCTCTCTCAAACTAATTACTGGCAGGCGTGAGCGATAAAACTTTTATGGCGGCCGTCGCTAAGCATGAAAGCAACGAATTCTAGTTACAGTACTTTCGATTTCACTTATTCACTCGACGGATCGGATCTCATCTTTTTTCAATATCTTTCTTTCTTTCTTTCTTTCTTTCTTTATTTTCTTCTTCTTCTTCTTCTTCTTCTTCTTCTTCTTCTCTTTTTCTTTCTTATTCTTTTCTCTGTCTCTTCGAAAAATTTTTTCACCGATCGAAGTGAAGAATAATTTTATTAAGAAAAGAGAAAAGGATAGGAAAGGAAAAGAAAAAAAAAAAAAAGGAGAAAAAAAAAATGCGTAACTTTTACCTATGTCTATGGAAATTTTTATAATTTAAAGAAAGATGATAATTAAGAATGAACTTAACGACAGCGATAACGGGAACGAGTTATAACATGAGTTTGATAACGTGTTCATGTCTTTAACGATAGCAATTTGCTCGTTGCCTTTAGCAATTCGATTTTGTTCCTACAAAAAAAAAAAAAAAAAGAAAAAAAAAGAAAGAAAAAAAGAATAAAAAAAAGACAGAAAAAGAAGGAAAAAGAAAACGAAAGAAAATGAATGAAGAAAAAGAAGAAAGAAAGAAAGAAAGAAAGAAAAATTGATCAAATTTGAGGGGGGGGGGAAAATATGTGATAAAATGAAAGAAAACTTTTAATTCATTCCAATAAGCAAATACCGTATCATAATTATTCAATTGTAAATCATACGATGGAATGAATTAGACAGGTACGATGAATTAATGAAATCACTATATTGTAAATAAAATTCGATGAATCCCGAATGAATGAACAAATGATTATTATTGTTTATTACAGTGATCGAATTATTTTCAACGATTGCTAAGCTTCAGCCGAAATTGAAGGTTACTTTCGACCACTGGGGGTGTATCGTTCGTTGGATCGAGTTATTTCCCATAGTGGATGCGGGGTGGCAGGGGATACAGAATGATGGGGATGGAGAGAAAGGGTGGGAGGGAGGTAGAGAGGGTGGGAGGGTGGTTCAATCCCCCTAGCTAGCGAGACTATCGAGGCTACCCCGGACTTTTGAATGATCCAATCTGTCCGCACAATAAATAATCACGCGTATCGGTGCGACACTGTCCACCTGCGGGCAGACGTCCCATGGAAAACCCTAACAAACTAATTCGCCATTGGTTCCCTGCGTCGTTCTGCGAACGATTCCCTTTTTCAATTTTTACATTTTTAAGCACGTGATCGTCGCACATTCGACGATATTTATTTCATTTTATTTTGTCCTTCCCTTTTTTTTCTTTTCTTTTTATTTCCTTCTTGTTTCTCTCTCTCTCTCTCTCTCTCTCTCTCTCTCTCTCTCTCCCCCATCTTTCTTTCTTATCCTCGAACGAACATAATTCTTGCCAATCGAGAAAATAAATTTATTTCTCTTTTATTTTTCTTCTTTTTATTTCTTTTTCTTTTCTTTTCTTTCTTTTTTCTTTTTCTTTCTTTCTCTTTTTTTTTTTTTTTTTATTTATTTATTTCTTTCTTCCGTCCCTTTTATATACGCGTTCACGTCTCTTACGAAGATAAGAAAGGAGAAGAAGATTTTAGAAAAAGAAAAGAAAAAAAAAATAAATAAAAAGGGAGCATGCCTGTAATTTTATGGGAAATCTTTTTCTTTTCTTCTTTTTTTTTTTCTTTTTTTCCCTTTCCATTCACTTTCTCCTCACCCTGATGGAATTTCAAGAATTTCAATCGTAGAATCGTCACCGGCAATAATACTTCTTGAATATAATTGATCGCATACTTATTGCATTATTATTTAAAAGGGAAAATGACAAAAAGAAAGAAAGAAAGAAAAAGAAAACAGAAAAAAGAAGAAAGAAAAAGATCACGAGAAAAATGTTACTAATTGGCATGGCACATTCTTCGGGATAATCATTATACCGGCAAAGTGAAAATCATGTAGTGATCTTTTCGATCATCGATTAACGGTATAATTCATCATTCTCTTTGTTACGATAGAAATATACAAGAATATCAATCTTCATTCTGTCTTCGAGATTCTTCGAGTTTCTTTAAACACTTAGAACGATCGTAAGTGTGAAATTCGAGGTCGTGGAGTAGAGATGGATGGATAAATGAAAAAAAAAAAGAAAGAAAAAAAGAAAAGAAAAAAAATGGAGAAAAAGAAGAAGAAGAAATAAGAAAAAATTCTTACGACGAGAAGGAACGTCATTCCAGTTCGATGATCTATAGATCGTACAATAGCTATGGAATACGTTATGCAAAATCGAAAGTCGAGTGGAATGGCATGGCTGGAACGAACGTTCGGAAACGAAAGAAGGCCACGTTCGTTCATTCCTTCGTTCGTTCGTTCGTTCGTTCGTTCGTTCGTTCGTTCTTTGAATGCCGAGTCTATCGACCGGCTAGAATTTATCTACGTCTAGGAGACTCCACTTCGTCTAATATAAGAATCAAGAATTATTCATCGAGAGACGCGTTAAATCGAGAGACATTAACTCGAGAGACATTAACTGTGAGAAATGAAAATACTTAAGTCATTATTAGATTCTTGCAAACCCTTATTTATCTCATAAATAAACAATGTATGCTAAAGTTAATAAAGAAAACAAAAAAAAAGAAAAAAGAAAAAAACGATTCGACGTCTCACGAATATTCATAAAATTTTTATAAATATTTTTCTTATAAAGATTCGTGCGAATCATCGTGAAAAAAGGAAAAAGTAAAAAACAAACAAACGAAAAAAGGAAGATAATCTTATAATTTTGCACAAGCAAATAAGATTGAACATATGAATTTCATTTATTTATTTATTTATTTACTTATTTATAGATTATATTTTCTTCTTTGTTTTCTCAAGTTATTACGTATATAATCAAGATTCAATCGATCGTAATAAGATCATGCAAAGTTAAACGCTTAAATTTTCGACAATAATTCGCATTATCGTACGATATCAATTTGTCGATGAAAACATTTAATTATCATTTATCTATTGAAATTTTTATATCTTACGAAAAAAAAAAAAAAATCAAATATTAGTTACATGTAATAGAGTATGATAATAAAAATTTATTGAATGATATTCGAAGTTTCACACGTATACGTACGATCTAATGTATATTTAATTATAAAATAATTCAGTTGTAAATGTTACGAAGTATTAAAATTCGATTCTACATTTATCGTTGACTTTTACAACAATGAAAAAAAAAAAAAAAAAAAAAAAAAAAAAGAAGAAGAAGAAGAAAAAGAAACGAACAAAAACAAAACGAACAAAAGAGAAAACAAAAAACAATAGAAAGAAAGAAAATAGACAATAATTCCAAATTAATTTGACGAATAAAAAACGAATCAAAATACTTATAGAAATATAATGATGAAACGATAGATAGATTAGAGTGGTATAAAAGCGTGTAAAATTTCGGTGGTCGCGCGTG
This sequence comes from Vespa crabro, assembly GCF_910589235.1. Taxonomy (NCBI): domain Eukaryota; kingdom Metazoa; phylum Arthropoda; class Insecta; order Hymenoptera; family Vespidae; genus Vespa; species Vespa crabro. Next base: position 5,084,771 of record NC_060966.1, read on the forward strand.
TCACATTTTTTAACGATATAAGTGGGTAGGTATCTATAATTTGGATGAGGGTTGAGGTACCACCAGAGGAATAGAAAGAGAGAGAAAGAAAAAGTGGAGGTGGAGATGGAGAAGGTGGAGGTGGAAGTGATGGTAAAGGAGGAGGAGGAGGAGGAGGAGGAGGAGAAGGAGGGTATAATAATAGCCGCATAAATGCGTCACTAGGGCCCCGTTCGAATCGTTCGTTCGTTCGTTCGTTCGTTCGTTCGTTCGCATAATGTTATAATGCTTCTTCTCTCTCTCTCTCTCTCTCTCTCTCTCTCTCATTTTTTTTCTCATTTTGTTCACTCGCTCACTCCCACAATGCAACGACGAAGCACGAAGCCTCCCCCTCGACAACACGGCCCCCTCGTTGCCTGCCGTTGCTTCGGCGGTTCCCACTTCCTGCCTGGCATCGGTGATGCGCAGTGCCACCTCGACAACAACGAAAATTCCCCAGCGGTGCAGCGGACCTCTTCGCATTGTTATTTATTACTGCCTACCTTTTCCCACTAAATGCTTTACCTTCCTTTCATATATATATATATATATATATATATATATATATATATTAATTTATTATATATATATATATATATATATATATATATATATATATATATACGTTAATATGTTATATATTAGTATATAGTAATTTATTTTTTTTCGATATAATCAAATATTCTCATATCGTAATCGTCCGATATTGATATTTATCACAATAGAATTATTAATACGATCGTTCAATTTATTATCCTATACGATATTAATAGAATTGCAATTAATTATAATTATGATATTAAAATTGATTATAATACTTTCGTAGTATTATAATACAATTCAACATTCGTAGATTATTATTTAATATAGTATGATATTAATAGTAAAATATTAATTCTTTGTAATTCGTTATAACACAATAATTGATATTATTTTAATTAAAGTATATGGAATTTGTGATATTTAACTATTACGAAGGATAATAGATTTGATTAATATTAATAAATGTAATTCATGATACTTCTCAACAAGTCCATTATTTTTTCTATTAGTTCCACTTTAACATCATTAATATATTTGTAATTTAAAAAAAAAAAAAAAAGAAAAAAAAAACTAAGATCTTCAAATATTCATTTTCTCCCTTATCACTATTTTTTTTATACTCTTATATCGTATTATTAATCCTTTCTATAATCAAAGATATATATATATATATATATATATATATACACATTATCATTTAGAAAATTAAAATTTATGAATTAAAAAAATTATTACAATATAATACGCTCGTACGTTTATATATCTAACGTTGACGTCACACCGGCGTGATAATTTTTATTTTTATTTTTCTTTTTTTTCTTTTCTTTTTTTTTTTAATTTCTCTCTTTTCGTTCATTCTTTTCTTCCTTTTTTTTTTCCTTCTCTTTTTGTTATTTTCTCTTTTTCCTCGCCTCTTCCTCTTTATTTTTTTTTTCTTCTTCTTCTCCCCTATCCCTCCCCATTGCTCGTTTCAAAGTTCGTGCAGCGAAGCGCGCACACGATATTAAAATGAAGAATGGCGGGAGAAGTCCTTCCACGCGGAAGCGCGACGAAAAGCTTTTAATCGGACCCGTCGCGCTTTGTTACGATTATGCGCGATTACGATCGCAGCAACATAGTTTGGAGAGAACAATCGCTCGCTCCGAACGCGTTGGCGGAACTTTTCTACTGAGAGGTATCCGTATTTAATAAGCTTACACACATATATATATATATATATATATATATATATATATATATATATATATGTATATAGATGTACGATTACATATATAGATGTACGTGCACATCTGTATATTATGGAGAATGTAAATTTGATACTTTTTAATGAATTACATGAAAAATATTAAAAAAGAAGAAAAAAATTATCAAATATTTCTTATACGTACATAGATATCACATATATATATATATATAAGAAAAAAGAAACGCAATTTTATTTAAATTGAAACAAATCGTTTACTTTTTTTTTTGATAAATCATTTTCAATCAATTATTTTTTTTCAATCGATTTCTTGATTCAATCGAAATCTTGATTCGTATATATACATATATATATATATATATATATATATATATATATATGTAAATAGATATATCTATAAAGTTGTTTTTTTCGTGAATATCCTAAAACCGAGGAAGAAAAGAGAAAACTGGTTAAAATCGAAAAGACAATTTTGTAGTGAGCTCACGTAACGTACACAACGGTTGACACAACGATTGACACCGTGACGAGCGGAATACATTCCGTGAAGCGGTACACGAGCCTTACCAACATCGTTTCCCTTTGTCTCTTAAACATTTGTTCTCGCTCCTTTTTTTATATTTCTACGCATATTCATATGTAAGTCATAAAGCGATGTGTGTTACATCATTCGTCCTATTCTTCTTTTTATTTCTTTTATTTTACTTTTCACACCCTTTTCCGTCTATTGGAATACCAATCGATGCTCATAGCTTTCGACTTCTTCCTGTTTCGAGAAAGAGAAAGAGATAGAGATAAAGATAGTGACAGAGATAGTGATAGATAGAGAGAGAGAGAGAGAGAGAGAGAGAGAGAGAGAGAGAGAGAGAGAGAGAAAGAGAAAGATTATTCCTTAGTGTTACAGAATTTCCTGGATAACTAAGACTTTCAATTATGTTAACAACGATTCTTGAGAATCGAACTGAAATGATGTCACGATACTTACCTATTCAAGACTTTCAAGATTAGATAATTTTCAAAGCTACGAAATCGTTTCTCTTTAAAACAAAACAAAAAAAAAAAAAAAAAAAATAATCTGAATTTAACGATGGATTCTTTGGGAGGGGGGAAAAAATCGAATATCTGAAAAAGAGCACTGAAATTTTTTATTCGCTCCGAGACTTTTATCAGAGACGAAAGAGAGAGAGTGAGAGAGAGAGAGAGAGAAAAAAAAAGAAACAATCATCACTCTTCAAAAAAAAAAAAAAAAAACCCTTCTCAAATAGATTGAAAAGGGTTGTTTGGAAAAAGATAAGGGAGGGGTCGAAATTTTTTTTATCGAGACTTCTTCATTAAAAAATTGAAAGAACGTTTACGTACGTCGTTTAAAACCTGTTCGAATAATACGAGAAAAAAAAAAAAAAAAGAGAAAAGTATATTTTACATAAGATTCGGGATAATCGAAAATTCAATTTTTCTTCTTTTTCTTCTTCATTTTCTTTTTTCTTTTTTTTTTTTCTTTTTTTGATTAAAACGTAAAGGACCAAAGCCGCGAAAAGAAGGCGTCATTGGATGGAACGTGTGGACCTGCATTACGTGAGAAATCTTAAGGCACCGTTATTGTATATCGTACCGCCTGTCGTTCGCAAGACACAAAGGCCCTATTCATCCGCATGCAATCGCATGCATAGAAGAACCGATCCTGACTTCCACGGTGTACCTCCTTCCACCCCTACTCCTCCCCTCCCCTCCCCCCACCCCGTTATCGCACTCCATAGAGAGATCCACCTCTTTGCAAAGTCGTTTCGCACCGTCCTCCGTAGCCTGTGAATATCTCTTCTCTTTGACGGTGGTTCAATCTCCTTGCTTATGTTGCAGCGAGCAAACAGGATGCTTAGACACTTTGGGATCTTCCTACTCGAGTCAATTCTTTCTTGTTACCACTTATCTAACAAATCGTTTAATCCTTAGCCGTCAATCAATCTAATTAATTCCGTCCATTTGAAAGGTATATTAATTGAAAGAATAGGAAAGAAAGAAAAAAGGAGTAAAGATTTACAAAAAAGAAAGAATAAATTAAAGTAAGAAAGAAAGAACGTCAATATCAAATCAAAATTATTATTATTTTTATACGACGAGGATTATTAGCTTGCCTCATATCGAAGCAGATTAATGTATCGACGAAAGTGATCAAAAAAGAAAAAAAAAAAAAAACAAGAGAGAGAGAAAAAGGAAAAAGAAAAAAAAAATAAAGTTTTAGGCCAAATCCTCCATCTCCTTAGATTTTATCAAAACTACAAATCCAATTTGCGAAAAGTTTTTATCGCCGGATACGGGAGAAAGAAAGAGAGAGAGAGAGAGAGAGAGAAAGAGAGATTAAAAAAGTGCAATATATTAAAATCACCTAAGAAAGAGAACTTCATTCGGGCCGGCCGGGAGTAGTTGTTACGGATATCGAAAAAAAAGATAAGGGAGAAACCGGTAATCAGAGGGACCATGACTTCGTGGAAGTATGGCGAGGAAGAACCGAAGAGAGATACGTGTTCCGTTGACCAAAAGTTAACTCGCCAACTCTCGCCCCGCGATATCTCAATCTCCAGCGACTTTTTTTTCCTTTCTTTTTTTTTTTTTGTTTTTTCTTTTCTTTTTTTCTTTTAATTCCCTTACCACGATCCCTCCACCTCCCTCCGTCCATCCCTCCTGGCTACCTCCTTTTCTCTCCTCTTCTATCCCTCTGGAGTTCCGTACGCCTCCCCCTCTCAGCCCCTTCTCCCCCTCACCCTCTCGCTCCCCTCCCGCCCCCCCGAAGCTTTGAACGTGTTCGCGAGCGAGCATTCGTAGCATGGCAGCAGGTGCATGTGCATACGTGGCTCTTTCTTTCTCTCTCTCTCTCTCTCTCTCTCTCTCTCTCTCTCTCTCTCTTTCTTTCTTTCTATCTTTACATGGTACGTCCATGGCCTGACAGCCGTCTATAGAATGTGAGTTTACCATCCATCTATCCATCCAGGTTCCCGATTTCCGTAAAAGTCCAGAAACGCTCTCGCGGTCCGACGAAGCGCGAAGCCGGCCGGCTTCTCCAAATGGACTTTACCGTTTCCACGAAGGAGAGGGTAGCGAACCAATGTTTTCCATCGTATCTCTCTCTCTCTCTCTCTCTCTCTCTCTCTCATTCACTTACTCTCTCACTCTTTCTCTCTCTTACTCTTTCTCTTTCTTTTTCTTTTTAACTCTTCTCTTCTTCTCTGGCTTTGAACATGCTCGTGGGATCGGACTCGCTTAGACTTCATCGGTATCGACTTGTATAGACTTACATCTTAATCCGTAAACGTTTACACGTGCGAGAGCTTCGGGAGATTCTCTTTCGGAAGATGCCGACAAATAGGATGAGACATGTATTCCTGCAATTTTATTCTATCACTCTGTATATGCGTGTATGTATGTATGTATGTATGTATTTATGTATGGATCCTTTCATAGATCCACGCGTATATATATATATGTACATACATACGTACGTACGTGTATACGTATGCATACGGTGAAAGCATTTTACTTTATGAACATAATTTATATTCTTATTTTCTTTTTCTTTTTCTTTTTCTTTTTCTTTTCTTTTCTTTTTTTTTTTTGTTTTTGTTTTTTCTTTTTTTTTTTTTTTTTCATTATAGATCAATAAAATCGATCACTTCAGATACCTTACGTACGTACGTTGAAATTAATCCTTAAATTAATATTAAACAGAATTATCGAGTATACGATAATAACATTATCTATAATATAATATATCATTACTATAAATGAACATTATTAAAAAAATCCTGATTGAAAAATCAATCGTGATAATGTCAAAAAGAATCAATCATATTTTTACCGATATATGAAAGTGGAATATATGAATTTATTATAAATATAGTATTGGAACTTTGCGAATCGTGTATATCGTGCAAAAACATGTGTGTGTGTGTGTGTGTGTGTGTGTGTGTGTGTGATACGGAAAAAGAAAAAAAAGAAAAAAAAAGGAAAAAAAAGAAACAAGAAAAAGGAAAAAAAAAAAGAAAAAAAAAAATACAGAGAAAAAGATAATAATAACGACGACTACAATAAAAATTTTTCACGTATGACAATGTTCGTGGCATAACGTAAACGTGACCGTGGCTTAGTGGGACGCTGACCACAACGTAGGAACGACCCAGGGGACGAGGATCTACACCTCGATGAGCACAGCACGACATTCTCCTTGCCCCTCGCTTCTCCTTCGTCGAACCATCCTCTCTCTCTCTCTCTCTTTCTTTACCAAGAAGAAGGTCCCTTCTTCTTTTCCCTCCCTCCAACCCTCCTCCTATCCACCCCCTTTTACCCCTCCTTCCCCTTATTCTCTCAAAGCTTCTATCCTCCTATTCTCTCCTTCTTTCTTCCTTCTTTCGCCATCGACCTCCTCTCTCTCTCTCCCTCTCTCTCCCTCCCTCTCCTCTCTCTTCTCTCTCTCTCTCTCTCTCTCTCTCTCTCTCTCTCTCTCTGTCTGTCTTCTCTTCGCTCATCGTCCTCGAGCCACCACGTCCACCACGATTGTCCGGTAAACCATGCTGCGAACCGCTCACCGTGACGAAGGTATCCACCTACAAACGAGCACTCGTTCCATCCACGATTCTTCAGGAAACTCTTCTTTGCCAAGCAAATTCCCCTGGACATGGGAAAATTTTACTTGGCCCCGATCTTCCCTTCCTCCTAAGTTAGTAAGTAAGTAAATAAGTAAATAATTAAGTATTCAATATATGAGGAATAAGTATCAGATCATCATTTCGTAAGTTCTTCTATCTTAATGTATCAAATGCATTAATAAATGTTTTCTCTTTTCTCCTTACTCCTCTTAAATTATTCCTTCTTCTTCTTCTTCTTTTTCTTCTTCTTCTTTTTCTTCTTTTTCTCTGTTTTTTTTTTTTTTTTGTTTTTTTTCTTTCTTCAAGTCTTACAACACATTTCTCAGGATTATTCGTCTTAAGATATAATTAACATTTTCAAAATCTAGATAAATTCTTTATTCCCCGATCGTGTAGTTGCATAATTTGACAGGTGAGATGATTCAATTTCATTCGAACGTTCGTAAGAATAATCTTGACTAATTGATTAAATGACGTTTTGTTCTATCCATTATTCGACAATATTGTAATCAATTGTATTCGATTATTTATCGTAATTAGCGATATGTCGGACAAGTGTCATTACCAAAATATCTCAAGATAATAAAAATCTATTCGTATGTTTTTCATACGATCTATATTAAAAGGATATACATATATTTTGTAAATAATTAAGCTAAGCATCGATCATATTAGTATTTAAAAGTCATTCATGCAATTTCATCTAATCAACCACCAATTTGACAGGTGCTAAGTCATTAGTCTATCGATCGTAGTTAGTCATTACAAAATCACGAGAAATTCTTCGACATCGTTTGATCGTATAATTTAACATCGATTAATAGAGAAACAAAATTGTCGATTAATTATTCATTTGAAAATATTGACGAATTCGGTCCATTCTGATTTTCTTTTCTTTTCTTTTCTTTTCTTTTCTTTTCTTTTCTTTTTTCTTTCTTTCTTTTTTAACCGTGTATATTTAAGCTGCGATACGACAATCTCACTTAAACCTTGTTCTTTTAATAAAACTTGAAAAATTTTATTCAAGCTACGACATCATATTCAATATTCGTTATAGTTAGCTAAGTATATACAACTTTTACGAGCTTTAAACGGCTCACAGATACCACTTATGAGTCGGTAATACGTCGCTTGAATTTACGACGATTTAATAATTTATCAGTCGTAAAACGTATTAAGTACTTTTTACCGATCTCGTTAAGATACATACACACACATACCTATTAACATAGATATGACATCGAATCTAACGATCGAGTGAATTCTTTAAAGACATTTTTCTGATTATCTCCAACTTGCTTCGTTAAAAAAGAAAAAGAAAAGAAAAAAAGAAAAGAAAAAAAGAAAAAAGAAAAAAGAAAGAAAGAAAAAGGAAAGAAAAAAAAAAGGAGAAAATGTATAAATTAAATTCAATAAAATAAAATCGAACGATTAAATCCCGAACGTTAAAAAATTCATTATTGCTTGAGAAAATTTTCCATTACAGTAACAGTCAGCTAATTATCATTTTTATTTATTTCTTATTTTTTCCTTTTGTTCTAAATACCATACCACATATATAAAACATTATTAAAAAAAAAAAAAAAAAAAAAAAAAAAAAAAAAAAAAAAAAAAAAGAAAAAGCACGTGCCACGTGATCCGGCAAGTCTTTTCAAACTTTAAACTTTTAATTCCTGAAAGCTCGAGCTTTCAGGTCAAATGTTAAATTAGTCCTCGTGATGCGTGTAACTTCTCAAATAAATAAGAAATATATATATATATATACATATATGTATGTATATAGAAAGAATTCGCGTGTAGTTTAGCAACCCTCGAAAAAGGGGTTGGAAGAGTTTCACGAGGTCTTCTCGAATTATCCAAAGTACTCTTTAGCGTGTAGTCCTACATACCATACAAAGAAAAGCACCGGCAATTTCCGAGCTGTTGCATCGATTTGAAAAACGTGGATGGTTAGAAAAGGAGAGTCATAAGAAGAAGAAGAATCCAATGGAAATAAGAGCATGAAAGAGAGAGAGAGAGAGAGAGAGAGAGAGAGAGGGACGGAGAGAGAGATAGAAGACGAAAAGGGGCAATTTTAGTTAGGTTGCTAGTAATTTCACGCTTTTACTCGGCCAGCTTAGTGGCGATTCGTTCTCCTGGAAAATGTCGTCTTCGTAGTTTCGTACTCTCTCTCTCTCTCTCTCTCTCTCTCCTTTTCCCCTTTTCTCTTTCTCTCTCTGTCTCTTACTCTCATTCGTCTTTCGTAAAGGCCTTCGAGTGGGTGAGCACACGAAAAGGAGTAGACCGTACAAGTAGATAGTTACGGGACATGAGTTCCTCGCTCGTAGGACTTTATCGCTCCAGAAATCTTTCTACGGTATATAGTTGCTCGTATATGTATGTATGTATGTATGTATCTACGTATCTATGTACTATGTATTTATGTATAATATATATATATATATATATCTATGTATGCAACTACGTATTTAATCCAACCTACATAACACACAACACTCAACTTAACACCGGTTAAGATTCGCAACTGTTCGCCTATTACCGCTCGTTCGCGGTTTATCTCGAGAAGAGTTGGATAGGGAGGGGGTTAGGGAGGGAGGGAGGACGAGAGGAGAAGGGTATACTGCAACGGGAATGCAATGAATGCGATACTAAACATCCTGACAAGATGCACCACGGAAGCGACCGCTTTGTCGGATTCTACGCGCTCGCACATACAAACATATATATATATACATATATATACATACATATATATATACATAAATATATAGATACTGGCTACCGTACAAATCGACTATTAAGAAAAATCTTTACTATTTTCTAACATTTCAAATCTCAAAGAGAAATCGATTTCTTCAGAAAAATTCTTCAGAAAAAAGGGATGAGGAGAGGACGGATGTAGGAGGAGGGAGAGAGAGGGAGAGGAAAAGGAAGAGAATGAGATCCAACGATTTAATATTAAACGTAAGTATAATTTATGAATATTACCGAGAGAGTTCTGATAAAAAGAAGAAGAGAAAAAAAAATAAATAAATAAGAAAGAGGAGAAACTTAGAAAATTGTCGCGATTTATTTTAATTAAATCCAAAAAAAAAAAAAAAAAGAAAAAGAAAAAGAAGTTTTTCACCCTCACGATTTAGTTACACACTTTTACCTGCTTTTTTCTTTTTTCTTTATTTTTTCTTTTTTCTTTTTCTTCTTGTTCTTTTTTTTTTTTTTTTTGTACATCATACAGACCACCGAACGAAAAAGTACTGAAAAAGTGATTTTTAAAAGTGATTATTAAAAGATTATTATAAATGTTTTTTCGAAACCATTTTTTTTTTTTTAGGCTACTCCCTTGGTTAATTATTATCTACTCAAATATTTTCTCTGGAAAATTTCTATAGGAAAACGAAATAAAAAAAAAAGAAGAAAAAAAAATATATATATATATAGAGAGAAAGAGAGAGAGAGAAGAAAAAAAGAAGAAATAATAAGAATAATGTATATGAGATAAATCAAGATCGAATTTTTTTTGCATTAATTTTTCATCAACAAGTCATTTTTTAAGATTATTGATAACACGACATAAACAACTCCATGTATGTATATATATATATATATATTTTTTTTTTTTTTTCTTTTGAAGTCACATAATAGAGGAAACTCTTAGACTGATACGAGTATGCGAGTTAGTGAATAAGTGAGAAAGATATATATATATATAGAGAAAGAGAGAGAGATAGAGAGAGAGAGAGGTAGTGAGATAGTGAGATAGTGAGATAGAGAGGTAGAGAGAGAGAAAAAGAGAGAGGAAAGGAGAAGAGAGAAACGCGTAACGAGAAAGGAAAATTACGAGGCCGAACACCGCCGGCTGTGTTAAACTCTCCATGGAAGCTCTCTCGATCGGTGGTTTCGATCGTTTGTAAGGAGCAACGAGCGATCGACGATAATATTACTATGGGATGCGCCTCGAGGTGTAGGCGTAATAAATTGTTTGCTGATTCTATTGAACCTACGCGATTCAAACAATGAAAAGAATGGATTCCAATTCCATTTTTATTATCAATTAGACCAACATTTCATTATCAATATTCGATAACACTTTCTCGTTCGATATAGATCCATAGATCCACGAATGTTTAACGATTAAATAATTAATTAAAACTTTTATCTTCTTCGTTCAATGTTAATTCATAATACGTGAAAATTGAAGTGAATCAAAAAAAAAAAAAAGAAAAACAAAAAAAAAAAGAAAAAAAAGAAGAAGAACAACAGCGTCAACCGGGAATTAAATTAAATTCTTCTGCAGAAACGAAAATGAACATATTGTCGCAATATCGATTCTACTTACTAATATCTCTCCTTGTGTGTAATATCTGAAATTGTTCCGATTTTTTTTTATTTTCTCTTTTTTTTTTTTTTTTTTTGATTAGATGTCAAAACGACTATACATCTTTCTAATTTATAAAGAAATATGATCGATCCTATGATCGTTCGATTCTAACATCATCAACGATAGAAAAATTATAGTTTTTCTTGCTTTTATTTTGTTTTTCTTTCTTTTTCTTCTTTTTTTTTTTTTTTTTTTTTTTTCCTTTCTTAACGATCGACCGTTCATTCTTAATGACTTTTTCTATAGGGGATAATCAAGTTTGAATCAGTATGTACGAGGCCACAGAGTCTTCGCACTCGACGATTAATCGGTAATTAACGCAGGCGTCCGAGCGAAACGTCGGCGATGGGACGCGTGAAAAGAGCCGCTCGATGTGGTCCGTGTTAGAACTTGGATAGCTTCGAGATATCGCGTATCTCCGGCACCTCATGCTGTCTCACGTGAGACCATTGTTTCGTCTTTAGCGGCAAGGTAATGTTATGTAACTTGTCTTACCAAGAGAAAAGAGAAGAAAAGAAAAAGAAGAAGAAAAATAAGAAGAAGAAGAAGAAGAAGAAGAAGAAGGTGGAAGATGTTATCGCAGAACACGATCACCGTGGCTAACTATGATACACCGTGTATAACTATCTCGCACTTGCCTACGCACAAACACATAAGTTTTCAATAATAATAATAATCTATTGGAAATATTAGATACTTAAAGTGAATTTCTAACACGCGTTTCATAAAGAAAGATCATTCGCGTTCGCTGTTACGAATTTTTTTTCTTTTTCTTTTTGACTTTTTTTCTTCTTTTTTTTTTTTCTTTTTTTCCTTTCTTCCTTTTTCTTTCCTCTGCATAGAAATTTCAAACGAACGATCGTAATCTTTCTTCCCTTTTTTTTCTCTCTTTATTATCATTAACTAACAAAAAAGAAAATATATATGTATATATATATATATATATATACACTTATTTTAATTTTAGATTTCGAGGTATGTTTTAAAAAGAAAAAGAAAAAGAAAAAATGATAATGATATTAACTTATATGAAATTAATATTTCTAGATAGATCTTCGTTAATCAGTATTAAACAACGTTGACATCTTTCATTTTGATAAAGAAATCTTCATTGTCTGTTACTTGAAATTTTTCACACGGCGAAACCATTTCGAAGACAATGTGTACGGTTTGACCTTAGGAATCGCGAGGCGTCGTTTTCCCGGCGCCTTTAAGGCGCACCTTCATTAATCTCAATCGGTGAGTCAGACCCACATAGGAGGAGAGGAGAACTTTCATCGAGGCGTGGGCCCACCATCCTTCCTTCCTTCCTTTCAAAAGTGAGAGAGAGAGAGAGAGAGAGAGAGAAAGAGAGAGAGAGGCCAATTTACACATATACATATGTATCTACATACATATATATACATGTATGTGTATACACTGTGTATAACTTTAACGTAGAAGCTACGAATCGAATCATAAACGCCTTTACCACGCGAAATGAATAAAAACTGATAATCGAATTATTCATGAATCCTGGATAGATAATATCATCGTATGCAATTTTATATCTTACGATGATTAGATGAGGATAAGGGTGTTTATTAGTACCAATCGTTTTATATCGTCGAATTATCATTACAGAGAAAGTCAAAGATAATAACAATTTATTGGAATTCCTTTTGTATTTAACGTGTTAATTTTTTTTTTCTTTTTTTTTTCATAATTATTCCTCTTCTTCTCTTTTCTTCTTTTTATTCCTTTTTTCTTTCCTTTCTTTCTTTCTTTCTTTCTTCTGCTTCTTTTTTTTTTCCTGAATTAACGACGACGAGTCCACATTAATTTTAGAGAAATTTCAAGTCTAATGAGAGTTTCGAGATTTGATACCTGACAATTTTTGATAATATATTTTCTAATAACATGGCAATTATTAAGTATTATTACGATAGAAATAATTGTATTTTTCTTTCTAATCAATCTTCGACACGTTATATATTCGTGCTAATCATACTACTGTACCGATTATCAAACGATTATTATTAGAAAACAAAAAGAAAGAAAGAAAAAGAGCAAAGAAAAAAGCAAAAGAAAACTTCAAGATCCAAGATGAGATATGAGGGATATAAAATTCAAACTTTCGACATTTTCCGACAACGTTCATTTCCAAGTCAATTATCAAATAATTAACGCAGGATTGTATAAAAAAAGAAAAAAAAGAAAAAAAAAGAAGAAAGAAACCATCTTATGAACTATCTAAAATCAATGCGCTTTAAGATCGACCATAAATGTCATTAAACTACGTAGGAGGATAACAAAAAAAAAAAGAAAAAAAAAAAAGAAAAGAAAAAAAAGATCAAAATTATAGAAGGAACAAAAAAAGAACTGTTTAAAATGTCTAAAGATCATAGATCACGAGAGAAACGGGATGGGAATGTACGAGAGAGTACTAGATCGTGAAAAAGGATCGAATATAAGCGAGTAACTCGTCGATCTTTGTCCTGGAAATGATCGCGAGGGAAAGCCTCACGTTGAAGAGAAGGTGAATGTAACCAGTAAGCAAGTAAGCAAGTAAGCAAGTAAGTAAGCGCAAGCAAGCAAGCAAGCAAGCAACCGAGTGGCTTGGGAAACGGTTAATAGGACAAATTACACTAATAAAAGGTAACAACGCCGGCCGTTTTCACGGTAGAATAACAATGGGGCCCCGCAGGTCCATCTGAATATTTCTCCCTAATGCTACCGACTACTCGTTCGTACGTTCATTCGTTCGTTCGTTCGTTTCGTTCGTTCGTTCTTTCCTACGGATCGTTCGTTCGCTCGCGTGTTACTGGCAAATACTTCGACGGACATGCGCGCGCTTTTTCATACGCATCAATGCGTATACTTCTCCGCTCTTCGTCTGTCATCCGGAAGGGTAGGTCCTATATATACATATGTGTGTGCTTGTGTGTGTGTGTGTGTATATACTTAACTAAACTGTCCTAGTACTACTACTACTAATACTATTACTAATACTACTAATATATCTGTCTAACCTTCCAAACTGTCTTTCTGAAAGACTGAAAGACTGCTACTGCTGTTACTACTATATATATATATATATATATACATATATGTATAAATGTATATGTATATATATGCATATGTATATATATATATATATTTTTTTTTTTTTTTTGAACGAAGTTGATTGTGAGAGGGGCAAGAGAAGCAACCAGCGTGTCGACGACGTACCATTAAATTCGTTCTGCTACCCTGAACTCTACAATACGCTTTCTTCTTTCTATCCATGCACGGACGAATTTATAAATTATCCTTCGAACTTCTATGAATTTACTATTTCCGAAATTAATAACTTCCCTTGCTTGACTCTTTTCTTCTTTTCGTTTCCTTTTTTTTCCTTTTTTCTTTTTTTCGTCTTTCTTTATATCTTTCTTTATACATACATATATATCAGTTTCAAAATCATTCGAATATTTTAAATTATAAAATAAGTAATGTAAAAATATCTTGATTTTTCTTATTTCTCATATCAATTATTAAAATCTAAGATCATTTCGATTTAGAATTTAAATTAGATGTTTCGTTTAGAAGATTAATTTAAAACTTTCTATAATAAGTATCCTAAAAAGAAAGTAATTTTATTTCGTACGATTTAATGAATAAAATTGAATTAAAGAAAAAGAAAGAAAAGGAAAAAAAGAAAAAAAAAAAAAAGAGAAAAAAAAACATTCGATCGGATTTCAAATACGATTAGAATTTCTACAACTAATTGAAAATTATCTTCTATCCTGATTATTTAAGAAACTACTAAAACCATTATCTAAAATGAGATCTTACTTCAGTTGGTAATCTGAGCATATTTGTTTCTTATAAAAGAATCATACTGTATATCGAAAGTACATACGGTGACATTAAAATCTTCTTAACGTTTAACACATTATGACTTTATTAAATCATAATTCATCTTAACTGCAAATCGATTAAAACGATTTAAAATGAAAATGTTCGAGAATGATAATTCATTCATTTAATATACGAACCTGACCAAAGAGAAATAATAAATCGACGAGAAGAAAAGAAGAGAGAATAATAAAGAGAATAAAAGGGAAAAGAAAAATACAAAAAAAAAAAAAAGGAGAGAGAAATATATATACACACATGTATATATATATATATATATATATATATATATATATATATATATATGTGTATATATAGTCTTTGGTGTGTCGAAGATCGAAGATAACATTCATTTATCTCTTAAAGCCACGCGCCATGTTCCTTTGTCATCGGAAAGAAGCGCTCGCGTGGTATTGGAGGAGAATCGATCGCCTCTGGCGTTCTTCGTGTGCTCTCGAAAGGGGGTCCCGAATATGGGGACCGTGTTAAAAGCACGCTTAATTTCACCGTGACACGGAGAGAGAGAGAGAGAGAGAGAGAAAAGAGGGGAGACCATGGATCGCCTTCCGACCAATCCGAGTGTACATGGATGACGCGCTCGAAAAAAAAAGGACGTAACCAATGGTTCTCCTTCTGGCCCTTTCTCGACACTCATCGATAGGTCGAACACCCTTCTGACTTTTTTTTCACTCTCCGATAAAATGGCCCTCCTCCCCTCTCTCTCTCTCTCTCTCTCTCTTTCTCCTCCTCCCTCCCTCCTATCTACCCCATAACAAATGTATTACACTACGATTTTATTCCTATTCTTTTCCGTCCTCTTCTTTTTCATCTTCTTTCCTTTTCTTTTGCTTTTCTTTTCTTTTTCTTATTTTTTTTTCTTTTTCTTTTATTTTTATCCACTTACTTTTCCTTCGCGATAAACGACGATTTACTGAATCGGAGCTTAAAAAGCTCCATCGGTATTAATTATTTTTTAGATTGTTCATTAATTGTGTATTAATTGTCAATGATTGTTATTGATTTTATTTCCCTCTTTCTCTCTCTCTCTTTTTCTCTCTCTCTGTGCTCTATGAAAAAAATTTGTTTACTTAGATCGATAAGTACATTATCTTTTTCTTTCCTTTTCCTCTCTTCTTCTTCTTCTTTTTTTTTTTTTGTACTTTTTTTTCTTTTTCAAATCATCATTACATCCACGTTGTTGTATTGCACTTGAGGATTTTCATCGTTAAACAATAACAAATATATCGACGTTGATTTCGTGAAAATTATTTGAAAGTAAATACGTATAGAAAAATGTTTGTTACAAAAAAAAAAAAAAAAAAAAAAAAAGAAAGAAAACAAAAGAAAAAAAATTGTCTTTCCTCTTTGTTACGTCTTATACCATGCACTTGAGTTCTTTTAAGATTGCAGATGGAAAATGGGCCGCTATGGAAACTGCACTTGGTTGCCGTTGGAATGGGCGGTCCAAAGCAAAGCAAAGCGAGGCAAAGCGAGGCAAACCGAGGCAAGGTAAGGTAAGGCAAGGCAAGGCAAGGCAAAGTAAGTAAGTAAGTAAGTACTGAAGTAAGTCTGCGAAGAAAACCATAAAGATTCTCTACCCATCGTGTGTTACGACGAAGATGGTATTCCGCAAGGTGGTGGTACCATAAAAGAAAGTCCGTAAGTTTCGTACCTTGAAAAGGAGACTCTCTTTTAAACTCGTAAAATTTTCTTTCACCTCCCCCTACCATCCTCCAGTCCTCCTTCTCACTCTCCCCTCCTCCCTCCTCCCCGCCCCTCATCCCCTACCGCGTCTTATTTCTTTCCTCGATCTTTTCTTTTTTTCTTTCTTTTTACTATTATTATTATTATTATTATTATTATTATTATTATTATTATTATTATTATTATGAACTATGTTCTTAGCCCTTTGTCTTCCTCCTTCTCATCTTCGATTATTCTTCCTTCATTTTTTACTATAAAAGTATATAGTACTTGTTAGATACCATGATTTCGGTTCGATATTCTTCTTCTTCTTTTTCTTCTTCTTCTTCTTCTTCCGCCTCTCTCTCTCTCTCTTTCTTTTTATTTTTCTTATTACTTTTTTTTCGTTTAACGGTCCAACTCGTTCAACTCGCACACCTCGAGTTTTACGCTTTTGATTATAGCAAGAGTCGTGTAACGATCCTTCGCGGCTGCTAATTATCTAATTTCGTGGACTAGTAGCCACGTTTCCATTCCTTTTAATCCTTTAACATCTTCTAAGTCGTTTATTATATTCATCGAGTTGCCTTTAAGTAGATCGAAATTCAACACTTAGGTAGGTAATTTAGAGAGAGAGAGAGAGAGAGAGAAGGAGGGAGAGCAAAAAAAAAAAATAAAAAGAAAAAAGGAAGAAAAGAAAAAACTATAAAACGTTATATATATATATATATATATATATACATTTTCTTCTTTTGACTACTTGTTAAATAATTCTTATCGAATGGTGATTGACAATAATGTCCGATCAATGAACTTATGTCAACGCTGTAATTTGTAAAAAAAAAAAAGAAAAAGAAACAAGTATAAGAAAGGAAAAGAAGAAAAGAAGAACAAAAAAAAAAGAAGTAGAAGAATGATTTAATAGTTAATAATTAATAAAGAAAAGGAAGAAATTAATAACGAAAGCAAAAAAGAAGGGAAAAAGACGAGAGAGAAAAAGGAAGGAAGAGGAAGAAACGGAGAAAAAATGTAAAAAGAAAAAAGAAGAAAAAAAAAGAAAGAAAGAAAGAAAAAGAAAAAGAAAAAGCTATAAAAAGAAAAGAAAAGGAAAGATTAAATATATAGGTATGGTCGAAGAGAGCGACTGCCGGTACGATTTTAATCGACAGATCGTAACGAGGCGGTCTCATTAGTCGGTCGCCCTTACGACTTTGATAATTAGGCCTCGTACAGCAACCGGTCGTCGTCGCTCGAATATATGATCTTTCAGCTTCACCATACGGAAGAGATCTTTCGATTCACGTCCAGCTTCGTCATCTCGAACTCGTCGCCTTTCGAGGTAAAAGAGAGTTAACGCGAGAACGAGAACGACTGAGACAGAGAATGAGAGAATGAGAGAGAAATAGAGAGAGAGAGAGAGAGAGAGAGAGAGAGAGAAAGAGTGAGAGAACGTCAAGATGGAATTTACTTGTTAAAGACGTTAAGCGAGCGTAGATCGAGCTTCTCGCTTCCCTTCGTGCTCATAAGCGTGAGCACGAAATCGCAAGGAAACGATCTTTATGACTTTGGAAGAGACTTTCGAAGCTCGTTAAGAACACTCCGCGTGCTCGGTGCCCTCTTTTGTGACTTTTCGTGTCTTCTTCGTGATGTTCGATCCACTCTTCCGCGTGAAACTTTTCGATTTAAATAAAGTGAAAAAAAAAAGAAAAAAAAAAAAAAAAAGAAAAAGAAAAAAATAGAGTGAAAGAAAGGAAGAAAAGGAAGAATAATAGAATTATTTCGATCGTATACATTTACATATCTAATCACCGATTATCAATGATTATATTAGAGATACGATCTATCAAACTATCGTTTAATCAATTTTTCATAAAAACTACAAATGTTTCTTTTATTTCAAATTAATAGATACACACTCAGATAGATCTAATTTTTAAATCTATGGAATAATTTTTATTTGTGAAACGAAGAAGAAGAAGAAGAAGAAGAAGATGAAGAAGAAGAAAAGAACAAAAAAAAGAGGAGGAAAAAAAAAACGAAAATATCTTATCTATTAATCATTTAAAAGGATCATTCCTCATTTAATATTTTCATTAAGATTTTTTTCAAATACCTATTGTTCCTCGATATTATTGCAATGTGAATCTGATCAAATGAAGAAAAATCTGATATCATAATTGTCATTTTTAATAGCGTTGACCGAAAAG
>NC_060966.1:5105819-5113319 GCF_910589235.1 Vespa crabro
TATTTACGAAGCCTGTTTTCACGGATGTGAACACCCGGTATGCGCAGGAAGGTAACCGGGCCCTGGACTGCATCACGAGCGTCATTTATTTATTTTACCCTGGCGGATGGATAAAACTTGTTTACGGTACACGGCCAGCGGCGGCAAAACTACCTCTCCCACCCCAATACACCCCTCCTCCCCCTCCCTATATCACTCTCTCTCTCTCTCTCTCTCTCTCTCTCTCTCTCTCTCTCTCTTTCTCTATCTTTATAACTTCAACAAACGATCCACGTGGAAGCTCGAGTGAGCGAGCGAGCGGAACACAAGGATTCGCTTCTTAATGAACGGCGACAGCATCCGACGCCAAAGAATACGAGCTGACTAGCTACCGAGCTTCCGTTTTCAATCGAAATGAGATGAGAATACGGGATGATGACGAAAATATCTTTCCGACATGTTTAAATCATTCATTCATTCATTCATTCATTCATTCATTCATTCATATTATTTGTTGTTTATTCTTTTTGACCATCGTTTCTTTTCTCACATTTTCTTGTTCTTTTACTTTTTCCTTTATGAATTTATTTAGAGCCGCACAATAAGATCGAATCGATCAATGATTTTTACCTTTCGCAAAATTTCGTTTCTTTTTTTTTTTTTTTTTTTTTTTAATATTTCTTCATGAGCGTGGTCAAAGGAGGAAAGAAGGAAGGAGGATGGTGAAAGAGGAGAAAGAGTTTACAAAGAGAAAAAAAAAAAGAAAGGAAAAGAAAAAATATATAAAAAATAAAAAAATGAAAGAAACCATAAGGTTACAACTTAAGAATGAAAATATTCATTCAATTCGTCCTTGAATTCGACTCGAAGCGTGTACTAGGGCAATTCTTTTCTTTTGTTTTTCTTTCTGTTTTTTTTTTCTTGTCTTCTTTTTGTCTTTTCTCTTTCGAAAGAAAAAAAAAAAGTAAGTTTCTCCTTTCTCTTTTTGTTTTTTTTTCCCTTTTGCGAAAGTGAAAAATATGGTAGAAGCGTGAGCATAGGTTTAGCAACATTTGGCGAATGTCGACGATAAAATAGAGTGCCGGCTGGTGCCCGCACTTTTCGTCCTTCTGAATCCCCGTGAAAATGTCAGTTGCATGTCCATGAATGTTCATCGCAATGCATCGTGCCGTATGCGAAACGAAGTCGACTACATTTCTGCGGGTAACGAACCTTCCTTTTCTCTCTCTTTCTCTTTCTCTCTCTCTTTCTTTCTCATTCTCTTTCCCCCTTCCTTTTGTTCAATGTCCTTCGATATAGACAATTACGATTGGTTGACATAAGCTTTAAAACATTGCACTAACATGATCGTATATCTTCATTTCTTGTTTTACTTTTTTTTTTCTTAATCGATCTCAACTCTTTCCTTTGTAATATCATCATTATCATCATCATCATCGTTGTCGCCCGTGTCGTCATCGTCGTCATATGAATTAAATATCATATGCTTCCATGAAAAATTTCCTTCGCGCTATCCTACTTTATAGTTACTTTTCATAGATGTGTGTATGTGTATATATATATATATATATAATTATGTAAAAAATATTATTAGTACATACATTAGGAATTTCATCAGGTTGAATTGCATTACATACTTAATTATATAAGGTATTCAATTAATCATTTCACAATTTTTAATCTCTTCAATTAATCAATAATTATAAATTGAATAATTATAATGAATGTTATATAAAATATTAATATCGTAAACGATCAATTATACACTGTTTACATTGTATTACACTTTTAATGAAAATCTAATTCATAGATATTTATTATCTAATTTATCTATTAAAATATATATAAAATTATCTATTAAAATATATATAAAAATTATCATATATATATATATATATAGATACATATATGATAATAATCGGATTATCAGTTTGGCAAAGATTTGAAGATCAATCATTATGAACGAAGATAAGAAATGATTTTTACCAATGGGATTTGGTAAAAGTTTTAAGGTAAAGGGGTACGGCAGAGAGACGGCATTTGTCCTCCCACCCGTAGACGGGCCCTTAATGGGTTTTTAGCCGAGGCCGTAAAACGCATTAAAACTCGTACCGATGACGAAGGGGAGGTCCCTCCTTGCCAGAAATCAGGCTGTGCATCAACGATCCCCTTTCGTAAATTCGTACCGCAGTGGTACTTTGTATCTACGTGTATTTCGTTTTGAAAAATATTTTCATTTATCTTCGATATGGTCCCGATGACAATTTAGTATGGGATATCAATCTCTCTCTGTCTTTTTATTTCTCTCTTTTTCTCTCTCTCTCTCTCTCTATCTATCTTTCTATATCTCTCTGTCTTTTTATTTCTCTCTTTTCTTTATCTCTCTCTCTCTCTCTCTCTGTCTCTCTCTGTCTCTCTCAAATTAATTTTTATATGAAATACCTATTAAAAAATATTTAATAACATCTTACCTACGTTGTAAATGATACCAAGAATATGATATTATTTTTGTTCTTTCTTTTCTTTATATTTCCCCCCTTTTAAAAGTATCATATATTTCAAAGACAATGTTTGAGAAACACTGAGAGGACCATCGTGGGCGTACCTCGGCACATCCCATATACCTATAGACATTATATACTGCTATTCGCTTTTCGTGTTTAGGCGCAGTCCTCTGGACTCTTTCGTCCCTACCAAAAACTGCCGTGGTAAGACGATACTAATTTTCTATTACGGCGTAAAAGTGCAAAAATCGCCATTATCGAGTGACGTAAATCGGTTACACCCATTCCATTGAAAATATATCGTTTTAAAAATAAATAATATATCCATCCATTCATTTATCTACCTATCTATCCATTTATCCATTTGCAAGATTTACGTAAGATGTACGTACACACATATATATATATATATATATATATATATATATATATACATATATAATATTAATTATTACAATTATATGAATCTAATAACAAAATTGCTTTCTTAGAAATTAATATACAAATAATTAAATTCATATATATATATATATATATGTATATACATATATGCATATATTTATTTCGCACATCTGCCTATTGAGTTGTTAAAAGTACAATGTTATTGGCAGCTCGTAATTAACCATGAACAACTTAACGACTAGTTAAAGCAATGCAGATACAGTAAGTCGAATCTCCTCGTAACATTTACATTCGTCTCACTTTATTTCTTCTTCTCTTTCTTCCTTACTCTCTGTCACTCATTCACTCACTCATTCTCTCTCTCTCTCTCTCTCTATTTCTCATTTTCAACGAGAATCCGTCTCTATTTTATAAAACGAGTTAAATATCGACTCGGTCATTCTATACTAACAGCTTTCTGATTAACAAACCGAACCCGTTTCAAGTGATTTAAATTAATACCGTCATAATACAGGATCGAGTAATACGTTTTACCACAATCTGAAACACCAATACAATAATATTTCGAAATGTTTCATTAAAGCGATTTTAAGTATTTATAAATAAATATTGATAAATTCGATTTTTGATCGATAGATCTAATTTGTTCGAACTTTTGCCAATTTCATTTTTTTCTTTTTCTCCTTTTTTTTTTTCTTTTTCTCTTTCATAACATTGTTACGTTCGATAGTACGAGATTTAACGAAATTGTAAAAAGTAACGACAAATTAAATTGATTATGAGTTCTGTTTATCGATAATATAATCGAAGTATCGTTAATGTGATAAGTTCGATCGAACAGATCGATTGATCCAATTTATTTATTTTTTTCTTCTTTTTTTTTTTTTTTTTTTTGATTTTCTCCCCCCACCCCCACCTTCCTCGCCCCTTCATTCATCCAACATTCAATTTTAAAACGAAATATCCTAGATGTGTTAAAATTTCTTGAAAGGAGAATCATTATACGAGATCTACTTTTAAATGGTTTAGAAAACAAAAGTCAATAGTTTTATTTAATCTAATCTAATAAACGAACGAGAGAGTTAAAACGAGATAGAAATGAAATTCTTGATAAAATAACGTAGGCGAACTCTCAAAGCCTTTCGCTTCTCTTAACTCATATAGATAGTAGTATTATTACACAAAGCATTTGCTTTCACCGAAGATCGTGAATGCTCTTTCTTTTCCCTCTCGCTTATTCGATCTATGCAAATTTCACTGATTCATAAGAGATTAGAAAATACGCACGCGCTCTTAAATACGTAATCTAGAACTCTTAATACACCGCCCACGGGTCTATCAGTAAATTAGATTAATAGATAAGCTTTTGAAATGATCGATTGAAGGAGGAAAGAAAAAGGAAAAAAAGAAAAAGCGAAAAAATAAAGAAATTTTGAAAATTATCAACCCTACCTCATACCACCCCCACTACCACCACGATCCACCCCCATCTCCATTAGCAAACGAGTGAGTAAGTAAGTGAGTGAGAGAGTGAGTGAGTGAGTGAGTGAGTAAGTATATCCGTTGATGATTTCGATCGACAAGTCGGCTTCTAAATCTAGAATGATTTGTTAGGCACGTCGTAATCTATTCTTGTCGCTTACCAAAGCCGGCCACATTATCTTACTGCTAGGTGTATCTTTTGTCGAACTATCTGAATAAAGTATAGCTGTGGTAACGGAACCTTATCGATCCTTATACACAGACTTTAGCTTTGCTCGACTTATGTACATAACATTTGAATAACTATTTGTTTTTTTTTGTCTTCTTCTTCTTCTTCTTATTTTCATTTTTCTTCTCTTTTTATTCTTTTTTTTTTTTTTGTTGTTTTTTTTGTTCGTTCTCTCCTCCTCCTTCCCCTTCCTTTTTTCCTCCTCTATTCTCTTTCGTCTTACATTTTATTTTTGAAAAGAAATGAAAAAAAATAGCGAGAAAGCAAAAAAATGAAAAAGAAATCGTAAGTCATTATTTTGCTTTCCTTTTTTTTTTTTTTTTTTTAATTATACTTTCGTACTTCATTGCATGAATCAAATACGCTTCAAATATGATCCTTCATATTTGCAATTTAATTTTTATTATTCACTTTAGTATTAATTCTTGACCTGTCATTTCTTTTTTTTCTTCTCTCTCTCCTTTTTTTTTATCCCCAATCAAAATCAAAGTATCACGATTCGTACTATACTAGAAATTAAAGGCGAGAAGACACACTTCATATTTCTAATTGTCAATTGGGCAAAATCAAGTATCGCCGAAAAAGTAATTACTCCTCGTTCGTTCCTTCGAAGAGAGCAAAAAGAAAAAAAAAGAAAAAAAAAGAAAACGAAAGAAGGAAAAAATTAACGAAAAAGAAGGAGAAAAGAAAAAAGAAGAAAAAGGTGAGATTAGAAATTGTCATTATCGACGGGACATAACTCGAACAACTTAATTCGATGGAATTCTAATCGACACCGGATACCACATCAAAAGATACCGCTGAAGGAAAATCCAGACACGCAAATTGCTAATCGGAATTATGTTATCGTAAAGGATCTCGAAGTAGAAAGAAATCGACAAGAAAAAAAAAAAAAAAAAAAAAAGAAAAAGAAAAAAAAAGGAAAGAAAAAAGTATGGATAAATTAAGAAATATAAAGAAAGAAAGAGAAAAAAGAAAATAAATAAATAAATAAATAAATGAAAGAATAAATGGGCAAATGAAGAAAAAAAAAGAAGAAGAAGAAGAAGAAGTAGAAAAGGAAAGAAGAAACGAAAGCAAAAACGAAAGAATAAAGAAAGAAAGAAAGAAAGAAAGAAGAAAAAAAAAAGGAAAGAGAAAGGTAAAGACGGGATGAGACTTGAAACGTGTAAATTGCTTGTGGCCCGAGAGTTGGAGATACCAATCGAGTACATATCTATGTATATATGTATGTATGTATGTATGTATATATGTATGCACCGAAACAGGACTAACTGGAATACGGTATATCGTACGTACATAGCTCTGTAACGACGATTGAGCGGCATTAAACGAACGGATCCGAAGAACCATAAATCAGATCGGCGCGCGCGAGCCACTGTACTATTCCTTTTTTCTCCATCTTCTTATTCCAGAAAACGCGTTGGATTTTCTTCGACGTTAGTCCGACGAAGCCGATGTTGTTCGGTTAGTTCGAGCATAAATATTCAAACGTCGACGAGAGAGACCAGATACTACGTGTGTCTTATTCGTCTCTAACTCGTCTAACCGTGGTAAGGATGATCGCACCTGAAACCTCTTCTTCTTCTTCTTCTTCTTCTTCTTCTTTTTCTTCTTCTTCTTTTTTTCAAAGCTAGCCAGCTAGCTAGCTAGCTTAGCCAGCTAGATACCTAGCTAGCCAGCTAGATACCTAGCTAACTTCGTGCATCATACCTTTCCTTGACTCTAACACGTCTTCCGTCATAGACGATGCTTTTACATTATTTATAGGACACCTTTTATGGAATGAATATATACCTATTCCTTCTTACGCTAGGAAATATTCTAACAATATTATTCTTTCTCGATCGTAAAAGTCTCGGGGTTTGGAATAGAACAATGGGAACAAAAATAAGAATAAAAAAATAAAAACAAAGAGGAAGAAAAAAGAAGCAACGACGACGACGACGACAATAGTAACAATAATAATAATAATAAAAATAACAAAAAAACGAACGAATAAAGTGAAAACTAAAATCTCATCCTTCTTTTTCTTCTTCTTCTTCTTTTTCTTCTTTTTCTTTTTTTAATCATCTTCATTTATTTTCTTTCAAACGTATAGAGCGGATCGAGTAAAAGTTTTTAAATGGAGTAATGGAAGTACAAATGGAATATATCGTGGAATTAGATTTTCCAATTTCTTTTTCTTCTTCTTTTCTTTTCTTTTTTTTCTTTCTTTCTTTTTTTTCTTTTTTTTTTTTTTTTTATTTTTTTTTTTTTTTACTTATCGGCTAAGGGATGATCGAGAAACCGGTGTGTGTATCTGTGCATTTATGTGTGCCTCCAAGAGAGAAAACGCCGATCGATTAATCGTCGCGATAGCCAACGGTTTAATTAGCTGGTCAGCTCGATTTATACTCACCGTTCGCAACTAGAAACGAAATTTCCGTTTTATCGTTTCTACCGAGCGAACTTGCCATGTCGAAAAAGTTGATCTATAACTAGCAACTATGATTTTGAATTATTTTACGAGATAAATCTTATTCACATTTGACTATTAATTTTCATTTTTGATAATGCAAGATCTAATATTTTAATTTTACGATATTTTCGATTATCCAGTTATATCTACGTACGATTTATTATGAAATAAATCATAAAGATTTTTGAATATTAAATTGTATAAATTACAAACCTATAGATCTAATCTTTTTAATCTTAGAATAATATAAGTTATACGTCATGCTTAATTTATTATCAGATAAATCTTTGAATATCTTTGGATATTAACGTTTTCTTTTTGTTTTTTTCTTTTTTTTTTTTTTTTTTTTTTTTTTTTTCTTTTTTTTACAGACTGATATATCTAATTTGTTTTCTTTCTTTTTTTTTTTTCTTCAAACCTTACTCGTATTTTAAGTTATAACT
>NC_060966.1:5118319-5120819 GCF_910589235.1 Vespa crabro
TCTTTTACTCTCGGCTCGATCTATAGATCCTAAGATCTTTGCAAGGACATTTACCCAGGGATTCACTGATTCACATTCGTCTGTGTTGTGTATGTGTGTATATATATATATATATATATATATATGTATGTATATGTATACGTATACATATTACATAGACATTCGTCGTAACAACCGGTACCGATGGATCGCTCGAATACCAATGGTAGCATCGTAAAGCTGCATTTTTCGCGTTGTTGGAAAGACTTTGCGCGCGGCCGCCCTTTTAAACGTGTCTTCGAAGAAAAAGATAGATAGAGAATAACGAAGGACAATGGAATAAGACAAGCGTGACTATATATAAATATATATACACATGTGTGTATGTATATATTTATATATATATATATATATATATATATATATATATATATACGTGTGTGTATGTATATATATATATATATGTGAAAATGACGAAGAGATAATGAAAGACTATCAATCGATGTCCACGTTAACGACAACTTTCTCATTAACCCTTAAATATTATTATAGATACGATCTTACAAATAAACAAACACAAACACATACACACACACACACATATATATATATATGCATATTCTGTATAATATTATTCAATGATATTTGTTATCGAGACGAGCAATAACTTTTCTCTCTCTTATCTTTACATTTAATAATAAACAAACATTTCATTGCATTTTCTTCCTTTTTTTTTTGGGAAGGGAAAGGAGAGAAAGGAGGAGGGACTATATAAAGGGATTAAATTTAACTGCGATAACGTTAACGCCAATTTATAATACTTATTAAAATAATTTTTAATCTATCGAATTTTCAATATCGCCATATCGTCATTTGAGATTATTTTTCAATCGCAATTCGCATCCATGTTTATGCAAAAATTTTATAAACAAACAAATAAACTTATAACAAATTATTATCATACTTTTTCCCTTCCAATTTGTGGATATAAATTATTTATAAGAAAATAAAAAATAATAGTCATTTTTGATATATCCCAATTGCATTATAACATTCAAGAAACAAATATATTTGACACAGACTATATATATAATATATACATAAATAAATAAAAAAAGAAAAAAAAAAGAAGAAATACAGAGAAAACAAAAAAGAAAAAGAAAATGAATATTAAAATATAATTAATCATTTTGCACGACTTATACTTTTCGTTGCTTATTAACTTGATAAAAATTTATTATTCATTTTTCTAATTCCATACGCACTAGCGCGTTTTCTCTCTCTCTCTCTCTCTCTCTCTCTCTCTCTCTCTCTCTCTCTCTCTCTACTTCTATCTCTATCTCTCATCCTATTGTTAAATATGTATAGATATTTAGAAAAAGAAAAAAAAGAAAAAAAAAGACAAAAAAGAAAAAAAAGAAAAAAAAAGAGAAAAAAAAGAAGAAGAATCGCTACGGTCGAGGGATTCTCTGACGCGTCGCATCCGCATGCGAGTTCTTACGCAACACGCGAATAGGAACGATAAAGTCGCATCGCGACGCTTCGTCATTCTCTTAAGGTCCTAACTTCTCTTCGCGTGTCTCGAACGCAAAAGGCACGGATGATAAGATACAAAACCTCGTCTATATATGTACATATATATATATATATATATATATATATATATATGTGTGTGTGTGTAAGTCCTACCTTACTTGTCACTGTTACGTTGAAAAGGAAAAAAAGAAAAAGAACAAAAAGAAAAAAAAAGAAAAAAAAAGAAAAAAAAGGAAATAACAATAAAAGGAGTATTTTTTCTTTTCCTTCTTTTTCTTTTTTCCTTTCCCTCCAGCCAGCGGCTTCCCCCACCCAACCACCCCTTTTTAGAAACGAACAAATGAAATATGAAACACAAAAAATGTTGCGAATCGAGTTGCGCCTGTTCGGATTTATACGAGGCGCGCGAATCTCGCGGCACGAAATCGACGGACGAGAGAGAACCTGCGGTGCCTTGTAATGGGCTGATGCCTGCTGCGTTCTCAAGTGAGAGAGACAGACAGACAGACAGACAGACAGATAGAGAGAGAGAGAGAGAGAGAGAGAGAGAGAGAGAGAGAACAGGTGCATGACGTCAGGTGGGCAGTACTTCAGGGCCGCCGCGCGTGTTAAATAGTGAGACTTCAACTTTTCCCCTGAAACAGATCTCTCGGTCTAATACTAAATCTATCTTTTCATAAACCTTTTCCTTTTTTTGTTCTTTTTTTTTGCTTTTTTCTTTTTTTTTTTTTTTTTTTTTTTTTTTCTTATCAAAACGCTACTCATTATCGATCAGCAAAAGAGAAACGTTAACACGTACGAACGATCGATCGAATGACCGATAATTCTCGTTGTGTTAATTCTAAATTAAAATTATCCTTAAGTTTATCTGTACTTAATCTAAAGTAATTTATATGTATATATATATATATATGTATATGTGTGTGTGTGTGTGTTGGTATAAATGATCGACTAAGGAAAAAAAACTTATGTAATATAACACTTC
>NC_060966.1:5125819-5135819 GCF_910589235.1 Vespa crabro
CACAGTGACTTCTATCAAAAACAAAAAAAATCTCTAACGTCTACAGTAACGTAGATATTTTAATGATCGATTGAAATCACGTTAATTTTTCCCAAGTTATAATCAAATATTCATACAATATTGATACCATTAATCGAAGATATAAAATCTACATTTAAATAAATGAAGTATCGACAATTGTTTGTTTCGTCCCTGTTCGAATCAAATTCTTCGTTGTAAAAGAAAAAGAAAAAGAAAAAGAAAAGAAAAGAAAAGAAAAAAAAGAAAAGAGAAAAAAAGAAGAAGAAGAAGAGGAAGGAGAAGAGGAAAAAAGAAGAATAATAAAAAAGAAGAAAAGGAAGGTATGAAAGAATGTACAAGGAGAAACTCCGGGGGCAAGACTACACTATGCTGTTCGCCAAAGCGAACACAAAAGAAGTTTAAATTAGCATAATACGAGATTCCGAAAAAAATGGCCAAGAAAAATGCATCGCGTAATCTCATTCCTTACCGGAGATGCCTGTTCGAAGTAAGTGCGTGATAGTTCGCAGGATTCTAAATGCTCGACCTGAATAAGAAAGATGGAAATAAAGAAATAAAGAATAAGAGGGAAAAAGAGAAAAGGAGAAAGACAGAAAAAGAGAGAGAGAGAGAGAGAGAGAGAGAGAGAGAAAGAGAGAAAGAGAGAAAAAGAGAGAGAGAGAGAGAGAGAAAAGAAAGGATCGTCCCTTCCGGCCCCATTAGGTTGCGTCGCGCGTGGAATCCTCGACGATGTTGCTCGCTTGTTTTCGGACGCGACTTCACGCTTCAGGTACAACACTGCTACTCTTCTGACTATCTCGACTTAACAGGAAGAAGGTCCGACCCTCTTACGATTACGAGATCCGCCGTTGCCCCTTTTATATATATATATATATATATACCTATATATATATATATATATATAAAAAAAAATATATATATATAGAGAGAGAGAGAGAAAGAGAGAGAAAAAGAGGGAAAGAAAGCTGGCCGATTTGACGATGAAAAATTTTCGTAGCTCGCTTCCGGATCGACTTGTCTGTCGGTTGGCTGTCCTGATGAACGAAGAGCCCCTGTCATTATTTCCCATAGCCGCCGTATGTTTCTACGGTTCCGCTAGGCTAACTCTTAAGAGGCTATGTGTATATATGTGGATGAACGAGTGAGAAAGATAGATAGATAGATAGGTAGAGAAAAAGAGAAAGAGAGAGAGAGAGAGAGAGAGAAAAAGACGACGAAGAAGAAGGGTGAAAGAGGAAAATAAGGTGCTGCGAGGGAAAGGAAGGATTCCTTCGAAGGCCCCGAGTACAACCTGTCGTGTCCGCCTTGACAAAACGCTGAAATTGCCGTTGGGGGTTAACGGCGACGTCGGCGAGTGCTGAAGAAGGTGGAGAATGAGGAGGATGATGATCGGGAGGAGGAGAAGGAAGGAGTAACGGACTCTTTTTTTTCTTTTCTTTCTTTCTTTCTTTCTCTCTCTCTCTCTTTCTCTCTTCTCTTTCTCTTTTTCTTTTTTTTCCTCCCCTTTCGAATATCCTTTCGGACTCGTTCGTATATCGATCCCATCGAATTCAATTCATAATCAAAAACAATAATAAATTCAATATATTGAATGTACACCACGTTACGTCGTACGTGTCGTACAATGTTCATTAATTCGTTTTAAGTTTATGAAAATTTATTCAAACATTTTACATTCAAATTTTTTTTCCTATCACGTTTCATCGGGCAATTTTTCTTTTTTTCTTCTTTTTTTTTTTTTTTTTTCTTTTATCCGGTCGTTAATGATAAACAATATCTTTAATCGTTTGAAGTACAAGTTTGAAAGTCGCACAAACAATGATAAGAATGAATAATGGATCATCACTTTCATATTAATCATAAAGAGTTTCGATTCGTGAATAAAATTATAACGTTTTGATAAAATTACGTATTATGTACGAAGTTTATTAACACGTTTGAAACTATGATTAATGAATTTTAAATGTACGATAGATTAATGAATTCAATTAATTTTTAACATATCCCGTTTTTATTCATTTGAATTTTATGGGATCACGTTCGATCGAAAATTTCTTTTTCATCATCTTTAACGGCATTAATATCAGTATCGATTGAAAACCGACAAATTCATGGTATATAAACAATGATAAGAATGAATGAGTGATAATTTATTTCTATCGTATTAATCATATCGAATTTGATTCTCTGAGGGAAACAAAAAAAAAAGGAAATCATCATAATGAACGAGAAAAACAATATCGACGATAGTTATTATTAACTTTCGTACGTCGCTTTTCTCTCTCCTTGATCTCTTTATCTATGATAAAAAAAAAAAAAAAAAAAAAAAAAAAAAAAAAAAAAATTACTCAATTATGTCAATTGACATTCGTCTTTTATTTCCGTATTAATGAACAACGTTTCTTAAAACGATTAAAAATTTTATCCGATAAAATAGATTAAATAACAGGGTCTCTCGTACGATTGAAAGTTGAAAAATTAATGTTAGAACAACTTTGACAATGGCAAGTTGCAGAAATAGGCATTGTCTCTAAACTTATGAGTAAAAGTCTATCGACCTACTGGGAAAGCTCTGCATGAGGGACGTTATGCTCGATAATGCCAAAGAATCTGGGACCTCGTTTTACGGCACGGTATCTGTCGACGTTACCCCTTCAAAGGGGTTGTAATGAAAGAAAAAGTTGTAATCGTTAGCCGCGTTCCTATCGATCCTCTTTCTTTCTTCATTCCCCTTGCTTCGCCTAACCATCCCACTTTCCCCACTTTCCATCCCCTCCCCCTTTTATCCCCCATCTACCCACAGCTACAACTATCCACCTCCTGTTCGCCCACCCCCACAGCCCCACCCTCGCTGCAATATCGTCGTTGTCGTTCGTCGTTATCGTCATACACTGGAAAGTTTGTCATTTAAATTGCTGGATAACTTGGCACCGTGAACTATAGTCGCACCACTACTGCATGGCCTCAAGAGTAAAAGCTTAATCGAGCACACAACCATGCTTGGAAAAAAGAGAGAGAGAGAGAGAGAGAGAAAAAAAAAAGAAAAAAAAAAGAGAGAGAGACCTTAGGACGACGACGACGACGACGACGACGACGACGATATCGCGACTTTTATACATCCTTATCACAATTACGCATTCTTATGATTCTGAACTATTTTTAATCATTAACTTTTCTTTCCTCCTCTTCTTTCTTTATTTTTTCTTTTTTCTTCTTGCTCTCTCTCTCTCTCTCTCTCTCTCTCTCTCTCTCTCTCTCTCTCTCTTTAGATTTAAAACTTTCACCCGACGTAACGTCTAATGACGTCCTCCCTCCCCGCCCGTGTCACTTATATGCACTTCTCGTGGATATTCCTGCGATATTGAAATACATTCGAATCATTGAAAAATAATTTTCAAACGTTCTAACTTTGCTTATCGATGATCGATCACGGAGAATTAAAACTTTCGATTATCATATATACGAAAATATAATTAGAAATATTATATTCTACTTTCGTCATACGTATTACGTCACTATGACGATTTCTCTTATAAATTTAACGTAAGGAAGAAAGGCGAAACGGAGGATGGGAGTTGGGAGGAGGAGGAGGAGGAGGAGGAGGGGGAAGGAGGAAGGGAAATTTATCTCCATTCTGTATTCGAGATCATTTTAATGTAATATCCTGTTCTTTTTTTTCTTTTGTTTTTTTTTTTTTGTTTTTGAATTTGTACAAAACGAAATCGCGAATAATTCCGAACTATTACAATTCCAATAAGATTTACAAACGATAAAATCAGTGAAAGTAAATCTAAAGAGACGAAAGAGAGTAAATCCACGGAGTCTACTTTGAAACGATGATTTAGTAAAAAGAAACTCCAATGGCCAGAGAATCAGAGAGATAGAGAGAGAAAGATAGAGAGAGAGAGAGAGAGAGAGAGAGAGAAACGTATTCGATGCATCGATGACTTTCAATGTGCGTTAACGTAACGATCGGGAACGATCGACTTCAGAGAACATTCCAAGCTTTATGGAATCACACCAAATTAAACGTTCACACGGCGTAAGTTTTTGCACGCGATCATTACCAGGGCCCGTGTCGTAACGACGAAATTTAACGATCCGTGAAACCGATGCCCGTCGTTGTATCTTGCCACTGCGTTGTTGTTCCATAGAATACTTTTTTTCATCGTTTCATTTCGTCATGCAGCAGCAAAAAGAAAAAAAAAAAAAAGAAATATCTTGCTTAAAAAGAAAAAGCTAAAAGAAGGAAAGAAAGCCATAGGATAGAAAGAAACAAAGGAATTAATAAAAGTAGAAAAAGAAAATCCAATATCCAGATTAATCTATTACTAACAATAGATACGTATTAAAATATATAAGAAATATACGATAGATAGGGAGAGAAAGGGAGAGAGATAAATAGATAGAGATAGAGATAGAGTCAATCGTTAATTATCATTAATTGTCGTCACGGAACTTGTAATATTTGGACCAATGTCCCACTTAACAACTAAATTAGGGCTATTCGTTGTTAAGATCTTAACGTACACTCGTTCTAAAAGGTAACACGATAGGCCGCGTTTTACAAAGGGAATCGATCGACAAAAGGGCATTCGAGATATATTCCTATATATATAGATATATATATATATATATATATATATAGGATCTCTTGAAAGATGAATGGACCGTGGTTGAGTTTGTGGTGTACATTACGCGCGATTCTAAAGGGTGTAAGACCCTTCAACCTTAAGCTTAAGCCTGTTCGATGCTTAAATGCTTGAGTACCTGAAGAAACGACAAAAAGAAAAAACAAAAAATATATATATAAATAAATAAATAAATAAATAAATAAATATAAATAAAATGAAAAGTAATTACGATATTTTCTTTTCTTTTTCTTTACATTGACAATCTATAGAAAAAAAAAAAAAATAAAAAAAAAAAAAGAGAATGGAAAAAATATTAATAACAATAACAATAACAACAATAATAATAATAATATTAATAATAATAATAAAAATGTTTATATTTATCCTCGTGTGAGGTAGACTTTAAGCATTGCAGAGCCTGAGGATTCGTTTTCGGGGGAAGACGAAGAAGACGAAGAAGACGAAGAAGACGAAGAAGACGAAGAAGAAGAAGAAGAAGAGAGTAGAAAACGCAAAGGGGGCTTCTCTCTTTCTCTTTGAAGCAAAGACGAGACGGTGGGCGGGGCGCCTCTTGGGCTCCAAGGCGATCCACTCCGACCTCCACCGTCTTCTTTCTTCTCTTACTTCTTTCTTACTTAGAGAGGAGATAGTAGAGAGATGCACATAATCGACGGCGTTACAACACAACCATCATAAAACGGCGAATCAGAATTAGAAAGATATATTATATCAAGGTGTTAGTTCGTCTTGTCTATGCGTACATACGTGCGTGTATGTATGTGTATATGTGTGTGTAGATATTTTAAAACTTTACTTATATCTATCACATCTATGTATATATATATATATATATATATATATATATATATATGTACATAATGTAGTTGTTCTAGAGTAGTCGAATAATATAGATGTATAAGTAGTTGTTGGCAGCTGCCGTTAGAATAGATACGATCTAACAATCTAACACTAAGATTGTTCACTTTGAAATAGTGATAAGTAATACTTGAATTGAATTCTTCGTTTTTACTTTTTTTTTCCTTTCTTTTTCTTTTTTCCTTTTTTTCCTTCTTCTTCTTCTTTCGTTCCCCTCCTTAAACGCACTTACGCACGACGAACTTATAATTTTAAATCTTTTCATTGCCACAAGTTTTTTTTTTTCTTTTTGTCATTCATTCATTCATAATACCAAAAGAAATATATCGATCTTACGCGATTATACGTTTTTATATAAAATATTATGCAACGTGAAAATCATGATTATTAAACTATATCTATTTGATATCTCAACAATATCTGTATATCCTATAAAAATTATTGTATTATTATTTCTTATATATGTAATCGTCGATGAAGTATCGTCATTATGAAAGAATAAATATGTCGTACGATTTGACATGAAATAAATCATCATCATGAAGTTAAGAAGAGACGAAGGTGGTGAAAGAGACGAAGGTGGTGAAAGAGAGGAGGTGGTGAAAGAGAAGGTGGAGAAGGAGGAGATGAAGGAGGAGGTGAAAGAAGAAGAAGAAGAAGAAGAAGAAGAAGAAGAAGACATCGCCGATCGATCGGCAATGCCGATTGAGACGTTCCCCTGGGTACCCACGTTGTCCATTCCTTTTTACTCTTCCACAGCTTTGTGTGTAGAAACGGATTGACGTACGATGTGTCAGCGGTGACAACTGGCGCATGCGCAGCCTGAATACAAAATGAACCTGCCGACGTTCGGTTAGCCGACGCATCGTCGTTGGTTTGCGCCTGTACCTTTTTCTTACGAGTTACCAAAGTAAAACCTTTTATCTAATTCCATTAGAAATATATCTTATATATATTGAAAATTTTATTTCGTTCGTTCGAGATGTCTCTTATCAAATTAGAATCTAGATATATATATATATATATATATATATATATATATATATATATTGCGTCGAGTTTTAATTCAATCATTTTCGATCAATATCCTTTGGAATTGTAAATACTTGTGTCAAACTAGATAAAATGAAATTGTAAAGTAATTAAATTCTTGTATACGTATTCTAGTATAAAATAATAGATACGATACTAATACAAACTTCGTATAGTTTCGACAGTTCAAAACTCTTTTAGTCGTATCATTTATGGTTCACCGTTACGATTGACTTTGATCCTTAATGGTCGAAAGATAAAAGACCATAGCGTGCTCATGCTTATGCGCTATAAAAAAAGAAAAAAAAAAAAAGAAAGGAAATACGAGAAAAAAAAATGATAAAAGAAAGAAAGAAGCTTCAATCATTAAGATATTAATTCTCTTTCAATTTTCGCATTACAATATCACAATACTTAGGAATCGCGTATTTTCGCATATTTTGAATGCATATCTCTCAACGAGCGCATTATTATACTTTTCTCCCCCTCTCCCAAGCAAAAAATTCATTTACATTTTGTCTAAGCCTACGACCAAAAAACGAAAAAAAAAAAAGAAACGAAAAGTACGTAAAAAGATGTGATCAAGCCTTGGCTAAGATCACGGATATAACGAGAGAAACTTGGATCGTTGAATTTCACCCACACGAATATAAACCACCATTGTATACTGAATCACTGAAGCCATCCAAGAACTCGGAGTATTCATTCCTGTCCCTCCCACCTTTCCTCCCTCTATAGTCCATACTATTTAAAATAAACATAACGACAAGGTTACGATCCCTCATAAGAATCCTTAAGTCAATTAGATCAATATTACAACTTATCCATTTACCATATTCCATCGTACTTATCGATCATCACTATGATTAATAAATTCAACGATCATATGTACACTTGTGAAAAGTTTCACGAGGATGATTAGAAAGAAAAAGAAAAAAAAAAGAGAAAAAGTAGAAAGAAGAATAGGAGGGGACAAAAGAAAACCCGAACGATGTAAAAAGGAAAAAAAGCAAGAAAGAGAAGAAGAAGAAAAGGAAAAGGAAAAGAAAAGAAACAAAAAGAAGAACAATTGGTCGGTGTCCTTATGAAAATGATCGGAATCATTCGATCGGTTCACGGCGATCGAATGCGATCGTTGCGGCAAACCGAATGCGAAAGTCCTCGCGATCCTTCGTCCTGGCGGCGCGTGTTCTTGTTGGATCTTTGGTTCTCCGGAGAACGCGAAAAATGTGGAAAGAGGTAGGTATAGGGTGGAAGAACGAGGGGTTGGGAGGTAAGCAGGGGGAGGCAGGAGGAGGAGGTGAGAGGGAGAGAGGAAGAAGGGAACGTCCCGTTTCTCTCGATCGTGCCGCCTTATATACCTGAGGGACTTGTGCGACTCTCGTCTCTTCTTTGGTTCTTCTTCTCTCGCGAAGAAGAACGTCCAAGCTTGGCTTTCTTTTCTCTTTCGCGGATCTCTCGTCTTCCCCCTTTTATTGCACTCTGTTGAAACTCTTTCTCGCTCTCTCTCTCTCTCTCTCTCTCTCTCTCTTTCTTTTTCTCTCTGTTCTTTCTTTTACCTTGCCGCCATTCCTTCCGGGAGGTCGAGGTCGACGAGAAGTCTCGAAGGATTCGCACGAAAGATTATCGAGAAGTTCGCTTAACTAACTCGACGAATATGACACGCGAACATTTTCATTTATTTTTTTCTTCTGTTTTAAAGGGGACAGAAAAAGAGAGACAGAGAGAAAGAGAGAGCAAGAAATTATCGAAATTTTTCTTTTCTTTTTTTTCCTTTTTTCTTTTTTCTTTTCTTTTTTTTTTTTGTTTTGTTTTGTTTTGTTTGGTTTTCATTTCATTCAAAGACACACCTATTGGATACATTGAATGGGTATAAAAAAAAAAAAGAGGGAGAGAGAGAGAGAGAGAGGGAGAGAGAGAGAGAGAGAGAAAGAGAAAAAAAAAAGAGCAGGTAGTATATATAAATAAGTATTGCAATGTATCATCGAGGTCGTGCCTCGCCTCACGGAAATTCTCAACAATCAAAACTAAAACGGGTTTGCGTAATATCGCTCGTCAAGCTCTACAATGATAATTGTTTGACAATAGAATGGCCTAAGTTAATCTGATTTGTACGAGTAACTAAAAAATAAAATTGACGATAGACTATGCGAAAGGAAGGAAGGAAGGAAGGAACAAGGAAGGAAAGAAGAAGGAAGGAAGGAAGGAAGGAAGGAAGAAAGGAAGCTCATGTATCAGTGTTGGAAAAACAAAGACGAAGGGAAGGGTGACGAGAAAGAGAAAAAGAGAGAAAGAGAAGGTCCGAAGGGAGCCGACATGAAACAAACGAATACCGAAAGGGCTGACCAAGGGGCCCTCGTCGCGAAGCGTGAGACAGAGAAAGAAGGAAAAAGAAAAAGAGAGAGAGAGTGAGAGAGAGAGAGACGGTAAGAAACCGAGAAAGCAAAAGAGCATTGGAATGGGTATACTTCAAACGATCCGCGCATGCGTCCTCCTTCCATCTAAAGTTCGTGCTTTTCAAGATCGAATGGAGACGAACGAGCTTGGGGACTCCAAGGCAACGGCCCAGAACCAGATTCCTATAATTGTTCATTTTTGCAAATTCCATTGTTTTTGTTTCGAATTGACGATATCAAAGTTCGATAACCTTAGAACCACAGTATGAAAAATCTTTCCTTCGATGTACCTACTTTTCTTTTTCTTTCCTTCGATTAGACAAAACTCCAATATGTTCTTCTTCTTATTTTTATTCTTATCTCTTTTTCTGTTTATTTTTCTTTTACTTTTCTTTTATTTTCGATCTCTCTCTCTCTCTCTCTTTCTCTTTCTCTATTTCTCTTTTCATTCTCTTCCCCCCCCCCCCCCAAGACTTTACGCGTTTCCAAGAAGTCGTAAAGCAGAAACGATAGCCAGCCCTTTCTTGATGTTCGCGTGCGAAACGCGAAAGAGTCTCGAACTAGGTCGTCTCGTTACGCGGCTGCTAACGCAAGGCAAGAAGGATCTTCTCTGACTACCAGCTTGCTACCTCTTTTCGCAGAAATTCCGCTCGGTATAAGGCTGAGACTTCGATACTGAACCAACCAACCAACCAACCACATACATATATATATATATATATATATATATATATATTTATATATGTACATACATAAGCATACATATATGAAGAAACTGGTGGGAAAGAGAAAATTATAGTTTTCGAGTCACGAGATCGATTCATTCTTTCTTTCTCTTTTACTTTCTTCTAACATTTCTGATACCTCCTGACTGATCTGGGAGTGTTATATAAATTAAAAAATAAGTAAAAGAAAACAAAAAAGAAAAAAAAAGAAAAAAAAAAGAAGGAATATTTGAAATTTTCAAATCTATCTCTCGCAATTACGCTTTCAATAGATATCTTTCTCGCGTTAAATATATTTTTGCATCATATCTCCAAG
>NC_060966.1:5143319-5175819 GCF_910589235.1 Vespa crabro
ACGCGTTGGCATTCTTGGGGGCCAATGAGGAGAGATCGGCTATGTTAGTCGACTAAGAGGAAGAAAAAAGGAAGCACCACGCCCAAGGTACGTGGCAGGAACGCAGAGATGACTGTGTGTTAACCCTCTCTTTCTCTCCCTCTCTCTCTCTATATCTCTCTTTCTGTGTATGTGTACGTTCACGTACTTACTTTGCGCGTACTAACTCTTTCCTTCTTTCTCTTTCTCTCTTTCTTTCTTTATTTCTTTCTTTCTTTCTTACTTTCAGTACTCTTCTCTTCTCTTCTCTTCTGTTCCGTTCCGTTCTGTTCTGTTCTGTTCTGTTCTGTTCTGTTCTGTTCTGTTCTGTTCTGTTCTGTTCTGTTCTGTTCTGTTCTGTTCTGTTCTGTTCTGTTCTGTTCTGTTCTGTTCCGCCGACACGAAGCACGCTACCACGTCCTCAAATTGAAGCCTCCAGAGGAAAAAGAGATGCGTGACCTCAGCTCGATCCACTCTTTCTTATCGTCCTCTTTCTCTCTCTTTCTTGATCGTTCTTCTTCTCCTTCTTCTTCTTCTTCGTCTTCTTCTTCTTCTACTACTACTTTGTCTTCCTCTTTTTTCATTTCTTTTTTTTTTTCTTTTTGTTCGATTATTCGTCTTGGTTGAAGGTAGAACGGCGAAAGGTAGTACGGAAAGAGAGAGAGATAGAGAGAGAGAGAGAGAGAAGGTAGGTGGAGAAGGATGATGATGGAAGGGTCCGAAGAGGCGCCATGTTGTTGCTTCGCGATGACAAGAAAGCCGACGGTAGCGAGAGCCAACAGAGCGCTTCCTTACGTCCTACGTCTTGATTGGGTGATTACGAATTATTCATGGTGCTCCTACCGAGACTCATAGACCATAGCTAGATGAGAATAATATTGAAGTTGAGTTCTATGATTTCGCTTGAGACTGGCTCTACATACATGTATATATATAAATATATATATATATACACAGTGGACCTTGCTTTTGTTTGATCTCGGGTTTAGGTGTTTAAACGGTAAAAGAAAAAAAAAAAAATATTCTTATATTATCATTATGAATGACGGAAATTAAATAGAAATTCTTTAAAATGAATCATCAATTTCTTTTTATTCGCACCTTTCAATTTGAGATAAATCCTTACGTTGCAATAATCTTCGCCAAGATCCACGATCTATCTAGTCAAAAAACATAATATAGTTTAAAATCAATATTATAGAAAATGACAGAGGAAAGGGAGGCAATATAAATGAAATAGAAAAAGGTTAATTTCTTAAGGAATAATTAAGAAATAAATCTAAACTCAATTGAAAAGAAATTATTACGAATGAATCAACTTATCAGATTTCCCTTATGTATATATAGAAATAATACTACGTCGATATCCGTCTCTCGTTGGCTACGATGAGAATTGAATTACTTCTAAAAGAAAAGAAAAAAAAAAAAAAAAAAAGAAAAAAAATTATATAAAAAGAAGAGTGGGGAGAGGAAAAAAAACAAAAGAAAAAAAGAACGGAAGAGAGAGAGAGAGAGAGAGAGAGAGGGAGAGAAAGAAAAAAAGAAAGAAGGGAAAAAAACGAACTGTCAACTTTCCAAGCAATGAGATACAAATAAATAAAAGGGGATTGGGGGAGATGGGGTTGAGTGGGAGGGTAGAGGGAAGGGGAAAGATTCTTTATCGCTCGGATGTTTTGCAAACAAGCGAAGCGCGCGATCGCTCATCAGCTCGATTCTCTCCATGCGGGGGGGACAAGCTCCCGCGGTGCTCGAGCTAATGAAATTATCCGGTTCGAGACCCCCTGCAACGACATCAACGAGCTACGACAGCCAGTTATCCCGTGATTACGGTATACGCAGTTACATACCTATTAC
This sequence comes from Vespa crabro, assembly GCF_910589235.1. Lineage (NCBI taxonomy): Eukaryota > Metazoa > Arthropoda > Insecta > Hymenoptera > Vespidae > Vespa > Vespa crabro. The sequence goes on from NC_060966.1 coordinate 5,145,192, forward strand.
ATACATAGCTACATTACACGTATATACATATAAAGAAGACGAGTTAAGAGAACTATCCACCCCACCTCTCCTTTCCTCCTTTTACTCCCTCCTACTCCTCGTTCTTTCCTTATCTATCTATCCCCTCTCTTATCCATTCTCTCAATCCTCCTAATAATTTTGTAAAAAAAAAAAAAAAAAGAAACAAAACAAGACGGAGAAATAGGAGGAAGAAACGATGGAAGAAGCAAAAAGTCAAGAGAGATAGAGAGAGATAGAGAGAGAGAGAGAGAGAGAGAGAGAGACAAAAACAAAAAGAGAAAAGAGGAAAAAAAATAGCAAAAAAAAAGAGAGAAAAATGATCAAGAGTTTAATTTCTTCGATAGACCATATTCGTCTTCTTGGCACGTGTACTAGCAATTATAAGGATGATCTAACGAGGACATCTTCCTGGTGATATCCTAAGAAATCGTTTCTACTTTCCTCGAGAATTCTTTCTCGGTATATATCGTTAAGATCAAAATCATTAAACTGGTTAGAATGTTGGTAGGGTGTTGGTATAGAAAAAGATAGATATAGAAGGAAAGAGATAGAGAGAGAGAGAGAGAAAGAGAAAGAGATCTAATTGGTTCACGTGCCTCAATATTACCTACGTTCTTTCTAATAAATCGTTCATTGGAAACCATGAAGGATAATTAGGGAAAGATCTTTTCTCTCTTTCTCTCTTTCTCTTTCTCTTTCGAGAGAGAGAGAGAAACAGGAGAAACAGGAAGCTGAGAGATATATCTATAACGTGGAAAAATACGAAAGACAGAATTTATGGATCCTGGTAGTTATTAGAACAACGATGACCAACAACGTCTACCCTCAACTCGATTCACTGGACACTTCGGCAACCCTATCCACGATGTCCAGGGCGTGGCAGATCTGTGATTTATTAAAGTCATTTGTGCCGATAATGCTGACAGATGCCGTCCGTCGGGTATCCAGTTACGATATGGACTTAATCCTTGGGTGCAACAGGATCCTCTCTTTCTTTTTTTCTTTTTAAGGATTATTTTTTCTCGTTTTTATTTATTTATTGTTTTTCTTTTTTTCTTTTGTTTTTTTGTTTTTTATTTTTTTTTTTTTTCGATAGAAAGGATTCATCAATATATTTCTCTTAACGTTATCATAATTTGTTTCTTTCTTTCTAACGATCGATAAAAATTAAAACCTGATAGAAAATTATTATTCATGTTTTTGTTGTGTCAAAACGCATATTTATATTTCGAATAATATCGTTTATATAGAGATACGATTAAAAGGAAGAAAGAAAGTAAATAAAAATTTACGAGAAAATTTATAAATATTTTGTATTAAAAAGAAAAAAAAGAACTTACTTGCGTTTGAGTTAGTCCCAGGCTAGCTGCAAGTTCTGCTCTTTCTGGTAATGCCAGGTACTGTGTTCTTTGGAACCTCCTATTCAGTTGCTGAAGTTGCAAGCTGCTGTAGATGGTCCTTGGTTTTCTCATCTTTTTACCCTTGCCATTTCTTAAAGAACCACCACCACCACCTCCAAGCTCATCCACGAGACTTCCACCCTTGTCGCCCAATGGCGAGAGGTCTGCGAACATGCACCACCCTAACATCAACTTTCAGAATCCTCGTCACCTCTGGTATACGAACTAAAGAGAAACCGAACTAAAAAAAACCTAATCGTTTCTACATCTAATTGATATACGATAATGAGTAATAATTATTTTTAACAAATATATCTCTGTTAAATATCTCTTCAAAGTAATAATAATAACAATAATAATAATAATAATAAGAATAATAAATAAGTTTAATTAATCGATGAAGTTCCATATTTCGGATAAATATTTTTAATAAAATAAATTACAAATGTTTACACGTATATTTATGATATATTATCCATAGAGGTATATTAATTTAATTTAAATTATTACGAGGTGATGATATAAATTATCGTTGACCTTTTATCCTTCCTTATAACGTAGTAACATGACAAGGATAGAAAGTTACGCACCGACAGTTCTCTCGGCTTACATACATACGACTGAACTGTCCTTCGTCGGATGCCTACTTTTAAGTAATAACATATTCTAATACTATACACCGATCCCCACTCTCTCACTCTCTTTCTCTCTCTCTCTCTCTCTCTCTTTCTTTCTCACTCTCTTCCAGGAGACTATTATTTACTTTTTCCTTCTCGGAGAATTCGTCCTTTTGAACTTGATCTTCATAAAAACTATCATAACATACGTCTCGAGCAAAAATCAATAATCACGTTTATTACTCATACGCATATACATATATTATCTTTTATTTGAATATAAATAATGAGAGAAATAAAATTTGATATTTTGAAAATTAATTATTTATTATTATTATATATATATATATAAAATATTAATATTAAAAATAATTTACGAATAATTAATAGATTCTAAGAGACATTTAAATTAGTTATTACATAGAATATAATTTGTAAATATTCTTGAAAATATAATAAACAATAAAAATATTAATTCTTAATGCATGTAAAAATGAATGAGTTTTGTTATATATTTTTTCAGATTAATCATGAAAGCATGAAAATTCTTTGATTTGTTCTATGAAAAAGCTTATATAAAAAAAAAAAAAAAAATATATATATATATCTACTAACGTGTAAAATTTCTAATCCTTCGATCTAAAATCAAAGATATAATATTCGTCGTTTGGTCGTTTGTTCGTTCATTGAGATGTCAAGCGCGACAAAACATCGAGTTAACGTCGAGAAGTTACGCGAGCTCGCATACCGAACCTTTCCCCGTGATAATTAGCGCGATTATTAATTAAAGCGTAATTTGCGGTCGCGCGGCCGGACGTAAACGTGGGTTAGAGCGACGATCATCGTGATTTATGGCCGGCGCTCGTGTCATTCCCTCCAAAAGGCAAAAGGCTATGTGCGAACGATCATCATAGTTGTCTAGTTAGTATAGATTTTTCTTTCTTCTATTTATCTCACTCTCTTTCTCCCCCATCCCCATTTCCCTGCTCTCTTTCTCTCTCTCTTTCTAATAATATATAAGAATTTTCTTTAAGAGAAAAAAAAAAAAAAAAAAAAAAAAAAAGAAAAAAAATGTTTATTCTCATATATACATTTTATTCATTTTTTTTTTTTTTTTTATATCGGTCGTCGTCCATGAATCTTTCAATTAAAGAAAAAAAAGAAAAGAAAAAAGACAAAAGCAAATCTAAAGCTATCTTATTACGTCGATTAGATTTTCTAAACAAACTGAAAAAAGAATGATAACTGTCCTTAAAAAATCAATACAATACTCTCGTCTTCTTCGTTAATTGTCAATGATCGTTTAATTATTCTTCTTTACTTTTCTTTTCTTACGATTACTTTCATCGTATCTTCTAAACGATAAATGTATAATAAGCCTTCATTAATAATATCGTACGATAATCTTTTTATTCTAATATTTATCATTTATTTCAATTAAAATCATACAATCAAAACAATTGATAATAATAATAATCCATTAATAATTTTCACGTTTATTTTATAGTTCTCATTTATTTCAATTTTAGAAATTTGTTTTCGAAAGAAAATACAACAATTCTTATTATCAATGATCTTAGTTGATCGATCTTTTTTCTTCAGAAAATAAAGAAGAACGAAATAAAAAAAGCGAGCCTAAAATCGTGATCGTAGATTTGTCTAATACGATTAAAAAAAAAAGATATCGGATAATGTATTATGAAGAGAAAAGAAATAAAACTTGGGGAAAGAAGGAAAGGGAGAAAGAGAGAGAGAGAGAGAGAGAGAGAGAGAGAGAGAGAGAGAGAGAGAGAGAGAGAGAGTAAGAGCTATATTATTATCGATTATGAGCAAGCTCGCGTTAATTAGAAACGGTTAATATGACGAAATACTCGTTGCTGGGAAAAATATACGTTTGCTATGAACAGGGAAAATCGGCGGGTACCGTTTTACTTCATCATAATAATCATATATGTATATATATATATATCTTATTATTATTTTTCTTTTTTTTTCTCCTCCCTTTTTCCTCTTTTTTTTCATCTTTTATTATCTCTCTCTCTCTCTCTCTCTCTCTCTCTCTCTTTCTCCATCGTACCCTATGCGTATCTCACATTGGCAGCTGTTGCCGTTACCATATGCAAAATACTTGCTCGAAACATAGTCAAGGAAATTATTAGCTCGACGTAAAAGCCAGCAGCGTCGGAACCAACCGACGGTAAGCTTTATGGCTTACCTTCGCGGAACTCTCGCACGATTCACCGATTAATTGGTGTAATAATTAGTCTTTCAGTATGCCTTTTTATCCTATCAACCAAATGCATATGATTTTTTTTTGCAACGGTCGTTCTATTTATATATAAAAAAAAAAAAGGAAAAAGAAAAAACTGCCTGAATAAAAAAAGGACTTCCTTCTTTTTTCCTTTGTCTTTTTTTTTTTTTTTTTTTCTTTTTTTTTTTCCTCCCCAGAAAACGAACAAATTCATATTCGTGTTCTGAAAAATTCATCTCGAGATCTCGACGAGTGTGATAGATTAACCTTCGTGTGTTATCTCATTTTGATACGATCGATCAAACGCATACGATTGTTTACAACGATCGTTCTATTTAAGAAAGATAATAATTGATCCAACTGGAAAATAAAAAGAACGATTCTTGCTTTTTCATTTTTCTTTTTTTTTTCTCTCTCTCTCTCTCTCTCTTTTTTTCTTCTTTGTTCTTTTTTACAAAAAGAACGAGTTTATGGAGTCTTGGAAAATCTCATCGATGATCTCGACGAACGTGATAAATAAAAGCCTTCGATTTCTCTTTTTTTATCCTGTCGCACATGACATTTACAACGATCATTTTATTTTTAAAAAGTATCCGGGAAAACGTGATTTTTACAAAAAGAACGTGCTTATGGAATCGTAAAAAAAAATCATTGCAAGGTCTTGCCGAGTTTGATGATTAACTTCAGAGTACCACTTTTTATTCTATCAACTGAATACATATTATTTTACAACGATTGTTTTCTACTTGACAAAAAAAGAAAAAAGAAAAAAAAAAAGAAAAAGAAAGAAAGAAAAAGAAAAACTAGCTGGAAAGTAAAAGAAAAAAGATTTGTTTACGAAAAGAAATTTATGAACTCACTGAATATCCTACGATGATTTTGATAAAATGAAATATATTTTCACTTGTCAAAATTCAATTTGTACGAAATTATTTGGGAAAAAGAAAAAATGATTTTTTACAAAAAAAAAAAACCCCAAAAAAAACAAACAAAAAATCAAATTTATCTAATCCTGAAAAAGATTTTCTTTGAAAATCTTTTCTCTCTTAAATATTGATCTTCGAATATGACTTTACGAAGATCCTGAATTAGTTTATGGCATCTTAATAAAATCCAAAAGGTTCCTTTAAATATCCGGCCAGATTCAAGTAAATCCTTGTGTAAACAACCATTTAATACCTAATCCATCAAGGTCGAAGTTTAGGTAGAAACGGCACTAAGTCATTATCTTTGTTCATTCTAGATAAATGTAGACAGTTTCAACAGGTCGATGACTAATATAAGATTTCCAAGACAGGAGCTTTCACCCTAATGAGATTTCTTTTCTAAATTTAAATTTGCAAATGACAATTAGAAACAAAAAAAGAAAAAAAAACAAACATATAAAAAAAAAAAAGAAAAAAGGAAAGATCGACGTTATTACTTATTCCTTTGCAATAAAAATAAAAGATCGAACGTCGAAAGATATATAATGATATTTTGATTATCATAATTTATTGGCCACTTAGGAAAATTTCAATCAGTTTGACATATGCATCATTGATTAAAATTTATTAGAAAATTTCTTCCTCTTTTATTTCTTCCTTTTCATCTTCTTCTTTTTCTTCTTCACGGATTAAGAAAATAATATTCATTATTAGAAGAGAAAAGAAAAAAAATAGAAAAAGAGACAAAAATAAAAAATGAAGAGTGAAAATTACAATCGGAATGTTTATTATTTAATTAACTAAACAATCGGATATATATATATATATATATATATATATATGTATGTATGTATGTATGTATGTATGTATCTAGAATTAAGAAACAAAATGATGATCGAAGAATATTAGGATATTTGGACGAAATTTTTTTCAAAAGGGTATTAGAAGAATCATTATTTTCTATGGTCATTAAGAAGAGTTATTTTTTGCAGCTGAAGTAAAAGGAGTACGGTGACCCAGTGGACGTTTAAGTGCGTGCTGGACGTAAGAGAAATCCAAACGATCGATAAATACTTACAACGTGCAACACCGTTCATGGCAGCTGCAATGTACCTTTCCTCTTCGCGAAACACGAGAAATGCATCCCTCTTTTATGAAAGGTATAATAATAATATCGCGAACACGTTTGCACGATACCTATGCAAATTTTTTCGTCAATTTTTTCGTCGAATATTTATCACGATCATTTACCAAAAAGAAAGAAAATTTTGCCGACGCGAAGAGATGTAATAATTCGGTTATTTCGAGCAACCCTTTCTGCTTCTTTTTCCTTCTCTCTCTCTCCCTCTCTCTTTTCCTCTTTTTTTTCTCTTCTCTTCTGTTTTCTCTTATCTCGATCGATTTTAAGAACAAAAACGCTATAATAGGCATAACAGTTGATGACATTATTTTGTGAAAACATCGAGAATGATTGAACGTTCATTTTCCGAATGAAAATTGATGCCTTCGTACATTGAAATCGCTTAGAACTATATCCTATGAATACTGAGGTCATTGAATCGATTATACACCCTCGAAGAATTTCTTTGATTTCAGACTCCTGCTCGCCTTCCCAACAATTTTTTATAAACGTATCCTACTTAAAAAAAAAGAGAAAGAGAGAAAAAGAGAGAGAGAGAGAGAGGAAAAGAAACTCTTAAGGAAATGGTCTTGCATTACTTCGAAATGATGCGGTAGTTTTCGTAAATCGTAAAAATCAAGGGGGGGGAAAAAAAAGAAAAAAGAAAAAATAAAGAAGAATCGAAGATGGTTACCAATGATTACTACATATGTACGAAGGATTTTTCTTCGAGAAGGGAAGAAAAAAAAAGAAAAGAGGAGGGGAAGAAAAACTTTAAGGAGTCCCATAGTACTGTAGGACGAAACAACCCTTTCCTCATAGTCTCTCTCTCTCTCTCTCTCTCTCTCTCTCTCTCTCACACACGCACATATAAAAACCCACCCATGCACACATACACACACACACACACACACAATCGTACGAACATTTTCTTAGGTTTTGCTCGATCGTCACAGCCTACAATTTCGACAGCCTACAAGTCCGTAGTATTCATGATTACTTATAATCCGCGAGTACGATCGTACGTGTTTCCACTTGAGAAATGTTCGAAAACTCCAAGAACGGGGGCGGTCGGGGGGATTGGAAGGAGAGAATGGGGTTGGATAAGCTGGACAGGCAAAACGAAGTCGATAATCAGAGAGTTCTTCTTTTTTTTCTTTCTTTCTTTCTTCCTTTTCCTTTTTCTTTTCTTCTTTTTTTTTTCCTTTCTATTTTTTCATTATGCAGAAATAAAAGAGGGAGCGAATATTTTCAATATATGAGAGAGGTAAAGAAGAAGAAGAAGAACAAGAAGAAGAAGAAGAACAAGAAGAAGAAGAAGAAGAAAAAGACGAAAAAAAATGAAGAAAGAAAAGGAAGGAAGGAAGGAAGGAAGGAAAAAGGAAGGGAGAAAAAAATATATACTTAAGCGAGAAATACAGGAAAGAATGTAAGCATGGAATGGGAAAAGAGGTAGGGCAGATAAAAGGGGTGGGTAGGTGGAAGAAAACCAGAGGGTGAAGAACGTACGTCATTACGAATTTACACGGAGCACAGTCGGAGGGTTTTAGTCGACGACCTGTCGGCCAACCTCGAAGAAAAAGAAGAAAAAGAAGAAATAAAAATGATAATAGAAATAAAAAAAGAAGCAAAAAAAAAGAAGAAAAAGAAGAAGTATCAATGTATTCCAACGAATACCAAACTCAAGTTTCATTCTTGACGAACCTTTAAAAAGTGCTTGATAGGATATTATAACATGGCCAACCCCTATAACAGAATTCCACCTTACTTTACACAATCTAAATCATACCCCATGAAAACATTTTAACCATAATATTTCGATGCTAATAGCGATAATAAAAGAAGAAGAAAAAGAGGAGAGAAGAGGGTAAGGAAAAATTGTTTTTTTTTTTTTTTTTTTGTTTTTTTCTTTTCAAATGTTCCATCGTCAAACGCATTCTTTAAAGAGTAATTTTTAATAATAATCACCGACTTAACTTTCAAACGTACACCGAAACGAAGAGAGTTTTCTATCTAATTACGCTCGACAGGTGGCAAACATCGACTAGAATTATTATACTTGACTAGAAACATAGATATATGGTACTCTGTTATGCTACGGCTGCTGTTATTGCTGTCATCGAGTTAAAAAGAGCTTAACCTTTCAAGATGGCTAAGTTATCTTTGAGTTTCTAAGTTACTTCTTCATTTTTTTTTCTCTTTCTCTGTCCCTTTCCCTTTCTTTTTCCTCTCTCTCTCTCTCTCTCTCTCTTTTTTTCTTTATTTTTTTTTTTCTAACTTAACCTTGGATATCTCACTCGGTGATATTTCATCCTGTAAAATATTCCGCGAATAAGTGCCGTGAGGAGTTAGGTATCTACCATCCGTGAATTCCCTACACTACTACGTTTGATAATGAGAAACGTAATTAGCCGACGGCTGGAGAAAGAAACCAAGTTGTGATTACGTTGTCTCGTGTGCTAATGCGATTGCAGGGTGAGAAAAAAGGAATAATGGAAGGACACCGAGAATTTGCGATTGAGTATAGCTCGAGAAGCTTTTTCTCTTTCTTGCTTTGTTCATAGGGATTCTTTTTCCTGTTCGTAGGTAGGTAGGTATATCTTATTCCGTTTCATGGTATTGTAGTTCTTAAAAAAAAAGAGAGAGAAAAAAGAGAGAGAGAGAGAGAGAGAGAGAGAGAAGAGAAGAGAAAGAGAGAAAGAAGAGAGAAAGAGAGAAAGAGATAGGGAGAACAACGGGGCGTCGACCGACGCTGGATGAAGCCGCTACCTGCTGCTCTAGATTCTCTCTCTCTTTCTCTCTCTCTCTCTATCTCTCTCTTTCTTTCTTTTTCTTTCATAGCTTTCTCCAGCTAGTCACTGTTTTAGAATCGTCGCGGATTTTAGATTTGAAATTTCTTTTTCGCTGTATATGGAACTATCGATCAATCGAACGAGTTCGATCCCGATTAACCGACGATCGTGAAAAACTGTACCGTCGGTGATAATCCGATCAAAAACGTTCCTAATAAAATATCTTAAAATTATAAAAATAGTGTGATAAAAAAGTTGCGAATACATACAGTTAGGGTACTCACCGTCCTTGGGCGGCGAGGGACATTGAGGCGCGTAAGATCCAAGATGATATCCATAAGCATTATGTTGATGCATCGGCCCGAAAGGATATCCAGCTAGCGCTGACCTAGGACTTGGAAATCCAGGTTCTGCGTGTTGTTGATTCCCACTACCGGGTCCGGATGATTGGTGTCCTAAAGCGCTGACCTGATGGGAAAATTGATGTGCACCAGGTACGTTATGTCCGGATGGATATCCACCCCGTAAACTGGCAGGATTATATAGGTTATTATGCTGGAGTTCGATGAATGCAGATTTGCCAGTTTGGGAAACTGGTGTACTAGATGTCGTACTATCTCCAGCATTTCCACCGGCTCCAGGTGGTCCTGGTGTTACCGATCCAAGTCCACCATGATGTAGATGTTGGTCCATGTCGGAACCACCGTTTCCTCCAGCGTTTCCACCACCGGCTTGACCGCCTCCCGACGGTCCACCACCGGCACCACCCGACATACTGTTCGGGGTCGGGGTACTAGACGGACAGGGGTCGCCCGCCCCGAATGGGCTCCCCAGGTCCGTGAAATTGAGCGTCGTCGTGCTGCTTGGCCTCTCCACCTTCGAGCCGAGCTCGAGTGCGGCCTCGAGCGTCGATAAATTCGCCGCGGACGACGTCGTCGCCGCCGCCGCCCTAGCGCGACACCCGTACGGGGCCCGAATCTTGGATTATTTCTATTAGGTCTACGACAGCCAAGGACATTGATCCTTGTTGCTTATAATTCCAATTGATTTATCTCCTATATTGCGTTATATACCTTTCTCACTTGAATCACCTCCACTTAATCACGGCCACTTTTTTTTTCCCCCTTTTCCTCCCAACGCGTGCACTGTTATCGATAAATCAAATTTTTTCCTCTTTCTCCTTTCTAATTCCTTTCTTCTCTTCTTTAACCAAGCAAAATCCAAAACAAACTTGATAAATCCTTATACGGTCAGCTCGCCGTCGATATCTTCATGCTTCTATCGTAGCACCAAACGCACCCCCTCGACATGCCGATTTACAACTTCTCTCTATCTCTATTCCTCTTATAATATCTCTCTCGATTAATCTTTTCCTCTTCACACACGAGACACTTCATCAGCCAAGTAGCCGACGCGATTCGTAAACACGCGCGGGCGCGCGCGCGCCCTCCCTCCTCCTTTTATTTTCCTTTTCTCCCTTTTTTTTTCTTTCCCTTTTTCTAATTTTCTTTTTCTTACAAGACGAACCACCGAGGTATTGAAAAGAATCTTTTTGATAACTAACTTTCTTTTCTTTCTCTCTTCTCGTCCGTAAGACAAGGACGACGATGACGACAACGACGATGACAACGGTGACGATGACGACGACGACGACGACGACAACGACGACGACGACGACGACGATAACGACAATGTCGTAATGAAGTTACAGGAAAAAAAGGAGAGAAAAAGCACGATCGCAATCCTGACGACGGCGACGGCGACGGCGACGATGACGATCGCGACGACAACGACAACGATAACGATAACGACGACAACGATAACGACGACGACGACGACGACAACAACGACGACGACACGAACGAGGATGAAGAAGAGAGAAAAGCACACACGCGCGCGCCTTAGCCACTAACTGCAGTGCACACCGAGCGGCGCGGACCGGTATAATGATACATAATGAAGCCAGAGCCTCTCCCCGGAGCCCGGTAAATGGTTTCCCAAAGTTGCCGCTGTGGCGCTACAAGTAACCACGCCTACAAAGACTGTCAATCGTGTTTGTGATTCGTTCTCCCCACCACTTCGTAACTACGTTCTAAGCTCTCATTCGTTAGCCGGAGGCCATTATGGTTACCAACGGGGAGGTGGCTTTATTTGACCACTCCCACTGAAATCGTTTTCCTACCTTCACGCGAGCTGCGGAACGGTACGATTATACCTGAGCCACTGCGAACGCACTTGCCCGTTGCTCGTCCTGACGGATCATCGGTTTGTTCTCTCTTCTTGAATCCGTTTTATATATACTTGGACACTTTTTAAAGTATTAATGCGATACACAACATCTTCGATTAACATTTACTACCGATACCTCTATCATACATCTCTAGAAGGTATTCTGGTACGTAAAAAATGTTAAATAGAAACAAATTTTATGAAACTTGTGCGTTGATCCATAGTTATTATTTGAGTTTTCGTAATAGAACTATTAGTTATATAAATTTTCTTATTCCCGTTTGATCCTTAAAATCCGACACGATCATCCGCGACACTCGCGATGACGAGACGTCCTTTGCCCCGCCCATCAACCGATCGCCAAGGGAATGGACCACCGATGGATGGAGGTGGAGCTCTTCCGTGCTCTCCACAACAACTTTTTTTACTCTCTTATCCTTTCGCCAACGTAGGTAGGTACGTACTTACCTACGTGTTGCACCGTTCTCGTTCTTACCGGTTAACGTCGATCCGTCGGATCTATGAGAAAATCATTTTTCATTTGGCATTCGATATGATGTCTTTTTTAAAATGATGATCCACCAAGATAGATTAGATCGATTAAATGCATAATGAAATCTGTATACATGTACTTACTTACTTACTTACTCGTTTTTCCTTTCACAACGTGATCTTATCCGTTGGTTACTCCAATCGTGAAATGTTATCATGACTTTACACCGAGTTAATCTAAAGGAAAGAGAGAATAACAAACAAAGTCAGAATGCGTGAAGGCATTAAAAGTGAATATATCAAGTGGTTAAAAAGAAAAGGAAAGAAAGAGTGAAGAAGGAAAAAAGATAAAAAAAAAAAAGAAAAAAGAAACAAAAAGAAGAGTATAAAAGACAAGGCGAAACTTGAGGATAAAACCCGTGTGTATGCTTTTTTTTTTTTTATCCATATAGATAATAATCTATATCTGTTAAGGGTCAGAAGGTAGCGAAATAAAGTGAGAAGAAAGGATTAAAGGAAAAAAAGAAGAAAAAAAAAAACAGAGAAAAAAAATGGAAAAAGAACGAACGAAATGAAAAAAAAAAAAAAAGAAGAAGGAGAGAAGAAGAAAGAAAAAGGAAAAAAGAAACAATCAACAAAGAAAACGTGAAGATAAGATCTAACTCGTGAGGTATAAAAAGACTCCTACCTCTTTTGTGCGTTGTTATTTACGTGCCTGAGGACAAGTAACGTAAATAATTTTAGAACACTCATGTATGTATATCCTTATCTATCGCCTCTCGCAAATCGTAATTAAAATAAATGACTTTTATATTTATGACTCGTGTGCGCCACGTTCTCGCTTCCTGTGTAATGGTAATAAAGATAAGGAAGGAAGATACTTTTTCAATGAGATAATCGTAAAAAAGACCTTAACTCTGTTTCGAGTAAGTACTGTAGAATAACATACTTACGATCCGATCGTTCGTATCGTCTAAAACTATGAGAAAGAGAGAGAGAGAGTGAGTGAGAGAGGGAGATGGGGGATGGCGGGAGGAAGGGAAGGGTGGGAGGGAGCTTGCTAAAGGACGAAAATTATTTTCCGTAAAATCCGAAAACTTCCGAACGATTATTAAAATTACCGCAAGAATTTAATAGACCGACGATGATAGACGGATAGTCACGGTAATTTCCCGACGCCTTCGGTGTTGTTCCTTAAACGTTACACAACGCTTCCTGGTAGCTCGTGACCGTGATTAGGAAAAAAGAAAAAAGAAAAGAAGAAAAAGAAAAAAAAAATAATAATAATAATAAAAAGAAAAAAAAAAAAGAAAAAGAAAAAAGCATCTCTTGGAATAATTATAAAAGAGGGGAGAGATTGAGGGAGGGATTGAGGAAGGGAAGGAATGAGGGTTGGAGAAGGGGTTGGATGATGATAACCAACAAATTTCCTTAACTCTACTCTAATCTTTCCGATGGCACACTGACCCAAAGAGATATTTACTTTTCTTTTTCCTTACCGAGACGAGACAATTAACTTGTGTACCCGGTACACAATTACAACGAAGAAGTTGATAGTATTTGCGACGATACTACTAGCACGCTAATGATGCGTCTATTGTCACATTACGTCATATTACGTCTAGGATGTAACCTACCGGATGATGATCATGATGATGATTATGATGATGATTATGATGATGATGATGATGATGATGATAATGATGATAATGATGATGACGAAGTAGACGACGATGACGACGATGATGATGACGACGATATTGACATCAGGAATGTTTAGAAAAATATTTTTAGATTCCTAAGTAGCGTATAACTATTTATCTATTTATATATATATATATATATATATATATATATATATACATGTATGTATGTATGTATGTATATATCTTCTATTTCTGATAAATCCTTTTTCCCGATCTATATTTGACCTATACCTTTTAAAAGAAATAAGAAAAATGAAAGCGTAGATCGATCGAGAATGAGCTACCATCTTCTCGTAGGATCGAATTTCTTAAGCGAGATCGAACGAAATCACTTCCCGCTTCGTAATACAGGGGTACCGATGTACCCTCGGCTACGGCACTAGGCCAAAAGAGCGTGGCACGCTCTTACGGTGCGAAATTACATTGGGGGGCTAATTGCATGGCGGCGGTAGCGCAAACACGTGTCATCAGTCGACCGACCACCACCACCACCACCACTACTACTACTACTACTACCACCATCATCACTACCACTAGTAGACCGCTAGCAGCGTGCAAGGTACTAGGTACCAACACCAATACAAATGCTAACAACATCAACATCAACACAAATACAAACACAAACATCACCATCACCATCACCACCACCACCACCACCACCATCACCATCGACATCAGCCATCGCCTTTGCAATGCCTATGTTGCTGGGTAGCTGGCCGCTTGAGCTTGTATACGCTGAATTACGTAATTGAGGTAAATGCCAGCTATCCAGTGTGCGGGGAACTGTGCTAAATAAAATGCCATTCAATTAGGCAGCGGGAGGACCCTGACTCGGTGTGTTACTCGTACTGCCGTTACTCGTTCGCGATACCTATATACAGAGAGAGAGAGAGAGAGAGAGAGAGAGAAGACCTTTCCTAAAGCTGATAGGTCCTCTCATTGGAAATCGTGTGATCTCTTTAAACGAAAGAAAAAAAAAAAATAAAAAGAAAATAAAAAACAAGAAGAAAAAAGAAAGGGGAAAAAAATTTATTTTCCACAAAAAAGTCTTCTCTCTTTCTCTCTCTCTCACTCATACATTCCTTTTGAACTCTCTTTTTCATTCTTTTTGTTTTTTCGTTTTTCTCTACTTTTCTCTTTTTTTCCTCTTCATCCATCCATCCATCCATCCAAAGTATCTAATCCAGCTCTACCCATAAAACGAGAGATAATTATTCTTACCTCGTTGGAAAAGCCGATCGCCTCTATCTGTCAAAGATCGAAATCTAAAGAGTGTACCTAGCTATCTTATTCATGTAGGTAACTATTAATAAAAGTGAGAACGATTAGTAACACACGTCATTTGGCTCGTCTTCGTTTCTCTTATTCGAGTGTGACATTTCCTTACGAATACGAATGACACGTAGAAACGCATGCAATTTAAACCGCGAAGTGGCAATTTTATAACACCGACACGAGAGGAACTTTCTCTCCTTACTGCAATTTCGCGGATTTCGCGTTGATTCCTTTCGCGAGCTTCCTGCTGCCTGTCTCTTTGAACGAAGAGAAAGAAAATTTCCATCTTCTTGTAGTATTTAATAGAAATGGAAAGAAAGGAAAAAAAAAGAAAAAGAATAGAGAAAAGAGAGAAGAGAGAGAGAGAGAGAGAGAGAGAGAGAGAGAGAAAATAGAAGCAAACTGTGGATACTAGAGAAAACTATTTTCCGTATACGACAACATAGAATCAGGAAGGTGTCGAAAGTATCGCATGTGGTACGACATTGAATCACGGACGTTCGGGATAATTTCAAACTTTCCAATTCTCTTGAGAAGAATCAGCCCGTGAAATACGAAAGAATGAGGAGAACAACCCCAGCGAAAGGAGTTCGCAATGTCTGAGACCACTGAGTTAATGTATATATACATATACATATATATATATATGTATGTGTGTGTGTGTGTGTGTATGTATAAGTGGGCTATAAGAGGGAGGGCGGGTGTTCAGCTCGAAGAATTTCTCAGTGCCTGGAGCAGTGACAAGCTCGGATCATAATTTTCGTACTTTACTGCCGGGCAGTAAAACTGGGATGAGTATGGGTAGGCGTTGCCCGCAAACATTGTGTTTGACCGTCTTCTACGTAGGATTATCGTCCTTTCTCCCTCTCTCTCACCCTTTCTTCCCTTTCTCTCTCTCTCTCTCTCTCTCTCTCTCTTTCTCTCTGTTCCTTTATGTTCCAAAAACGTTTCCTATATTTAGCATTGAGGGATTAGAGAAAGATAGAGTCACTTTATAGTTTTTACCACCCTTCACATTTTCTCCAATATATTAGTCCGTTTGGGAACACTTTAAACGATGGGGGTGAGCTTTATTAGTCATCTTTAATCTAACACATCTAATTGATCCTGAAAATATTTTCTTTTCGAAATTGAATACATCCCTATATTTGAGAATATATATGAGATAATTTATTAAAGGAAAATCATTCAATATTTCGTAAGGATTTAATATAGAATAAAGAAGATATTTTATTATATGTATCAAAGAGAGAGAGAGAGAGAGAGAGAGAGAGAGAGAGAGAGAGAGAGAGAGAGAGAGAAATCTTTACGATCGATGACATTAAATAATTTTGGAATCAATAACTTGAAAAAGAACGTGAATGAATCAATGGAACAAAATTCAAAAAAGTAATGATTTATCTCAATTATTAAATCTTCTAACGAATTTATCATCGAGATATGATAATATTTAATATCCATATGTATGTATATTTGATATTATTTTTAATTGTTTAGAAATAAACGAATGATGTTTTTTTTCTTTACTTAAATATAAACACCCATCAAAGTACGATCTATATATCCTTACCTATTCTATTTCTATTTCTCTCTCTCTCTCTCTTTCTTTTTCTTTTTCATTCTTTCTAACGTTAGGACTAAGCTACCACACCCTTTTAGGATTCCGTTGTCCAACAGAGTCGATACTACAAGCGGCTTCTTTTTATTCGAGTCGGTTCATTCAGGTGGTAATATCGACTACCTTAAAACGTGACTTTTCTTTCCCTCATCGTCCACGCGCGTTAGAAAGTCAGAGAACGACTCGGGATGTTAGACTTAAAGGGAAGAGAAACGATCGTCTATAATTGTAGGGGAGGAACATACAGAAAGATGAGTGACACTTCGAAACTACCCTTTCCATTTTCTCCATATACCTATTACACTAAGTTCTTGTATTCCGAGCTAATCATTGAAAATTAGATTTTAGATTTAGGAAGATCAAACGATCGATAAAATTCACCGAAGATAGAAATATTCTTTCGTCGTTGATTAATTATGAAAGAAAAAAAAAAAAAAAAATGAAAAGAAAGAAACAAGAGAGGAAGAAATAGAAATAGGAAAACAAAAAAATAAATAAAAACAAAAAAAAAGAGAGAGAGAAGATAAGCTTCGTAAATTTTATAAAGGATAAAAAGAAAAATGAGGGATAGGAAAGAAGATCCTTTTTCAAGGAAATGAAACCCTACCCCCCCTCCCTTCCTCCCTCTTCTTCTACACCATCATCTCCTCCTTCTCCTCCTAAGTGTCATCCTCGTCCTTACTCCTGAACACGCAGGAGGTAGGAGGTATTACGAATGCAGAAGGCGAACACCTGGAGTTCACCAAGCGTCCTGACGGCCTGTTGATAAAGGGAACTCTGAGTTCACACGGTCTCCTCCTTGTGGGTGGAAGAGAGTACTGCTCCGTTCTTGGTATTTCAAGTAACTTACACTGGAATAAGAAGAGAAACAAGAAGAAGAAGAAGAAGAAGAAGAAGAAGAAGAAGAAGTAGAGGTAGAAGAAGTAGAAGAAAAAGAAGACGAAGACGAAGAAGAAGAAGGGTGCTTTGGTGGCTAAGAACAAAAGAGAAGAAAAAGAAAGGGTAGAATTGGTTGGAGGGAGTCATGAATAGCGTGGGTGAGAAAAAGAGAAAGAAAGAAGGAAAGAAAGAAAAGAGAGAGAGAGAGAGAGAGAGAGAGAGAGAAGAGGACGTCAGCTGGCTATGTTCTCGCGTGACGACGCTCAGCACCGACGCTCGACACCGACGCTTGCTTCCCCTCCAACGCTCACTATAAGACCCGCCTCGTATCTCTGTCCTTCATTACTATTCTATGTATCGTAGTGGGCTGTGAGGGCTCCGTCCTCGAAGAGTATAGTCGCGTCCTATGCTCGACGATACATTTACCACGACAATGAACGACGAAAGCGAGCGTGCTCTGCTCGAGGTTATGGCGTTCCCTTTTCCAAAAAATGTAGGGTGGCTTACTTGCTTGCTTGCTCGCTCGCTTGCTCGCTTGCTCGCTTGTTCGCGTGTTCGAACGGTTCTCTTTCTCTTCCTACTACTAGCCATGTTAGCCCGCAGCGTTCGATGTCAACTCGTTGCCATGCATCTGCCTAGCCAGCCCCAAGGCTGTCACGCTATTGGTCAATGCTAGACGAGAAACAAACGTGATAGACAGATAGGGAGAGAGAGAGAGAGAGAGGGAGAGAGAGAGAAATAGCTTTGGATGCTTTACTGATCGATCCTTTCCAGCAATGGCAAACTTAACGTTGGATGATTTCGAAAAATGTAAATCTGATTCGCCATTTATAATAATTACCCAAGGACATTTTCCAGGAATTTCAAAAGATCCTCGTTTTCTATTGAAATCTCCTTGTTCCCCCTACTTGATTGATTTATATATCTGATATAAAATTGTTCAATAGTTTTAATCATTATTTATAGATTTATCTTTATCACATTTTATTTGACTTTCTTCGATTCGAAATAAATCTTTATTTATGATATCTTTATTTATCTTTACGATTTCTTTTAAAATGCAATGCAATTATTTACGATTTGTCAAAATTTATGATACTTTATAGATAGCTATTCTTATAGATCAAATTGGGAATGACATTTGAAGAGATTTAAAAGTCTGTTACTTTTTGACTATCCTTTGTCTCGAGCACGGAAGCCTATCTCGGATACGTTTTATCGATCTCAGCATTGAAAGAACTGAGAGAATAGTTCTTTCTCTTTTCATCCCTCTATCATCTTTGTCTTTCAAAAGTTCGTAGCTATAAGAGACAGGAGAAAGACAAAGATCAAGAAGTCTTGAAAGGGATTGGTGGCGAAGGGGGCGAAGATGGGTGGCCGAAAATCGGGGATGATGGAGGATGGGGAGGGGGGAGAGCGAGGGGATAGAAATTCGTTCCTAACTAAAAAATCTACACGAATTTAAAACCGAACTAGCTATATAATTGATCCCTACGTTCTCTCGTATTTTCTTTCTAGTCTGTGCCCAGAAGGGATTTCGACGGGAGTTCGAGAATTCTTCTTGTAAAAAAACCCTTAAGGTTCGATATTTTTATTGTTCGACTTAGTGATACTTTTTTTCTTTTTCTTTTCTTTTCTTTTTTGCTCAACGTAAAGAAATAGTTCTCTTCTACACTATAAGGGGATTCCTTTTATATCAGCTATTATGCTATCGTGTTTGAGGTTTTATATTTAAACTTTGTTTTTTTTTTTTTGTTTCGGTTTCTTTTTCTTTTAAATTTTCTATGAATGGAAGACCGTGTAAAGAAGGAAAGTGCATAGAAAGAACAAAGAAAAGATTAAAGTCGGTAGGAACGAAAACGTAGACGATGAGAGGGTCCCGAAATAATTAACGGTATATATCGGGAAGGTCGAACCGGAAGGTCGTGGTCAGGAAGCGGCTTGGTTAGTCTTGTGATCTTTCTAAGGGAAGTCACGGGTCAGCTATGTGTGCTTTGCCTTGTTTTTGCCAGCTAATTTTACCGCGAGCAATTAGTTCCTCCGCTCATTAGTTACTGTCCAATCAATCAAAAGAGAGACGACGAAAGGAGCCGAACTTTTTTTTTTTTTTTTTTTTTTATATAAATCTCATGACTCCTAGGGAGGACCTAGCGGAGATCCTGTTGATGCTAATGAAAAAAAAAAAAAAAAAACAGAGGAAAAAAAGAGAAAAGAAAGGAAACAAATTTGCCAAGAAATTCATCTTCCTGAGTAGTCAACTAATTATTCCAGTTTTCCTTGAGCCTTCGAGGGATAAAAATAAGAAGAAGAAGAAGAAGAAGAAGAAGAAGATAAAGAAAGGAAGAAAAAAATAAAAAGAAAGAAAAAAGAAGTAATGCCGTCGAAGGAATAAGTAAAATTTTTCTTTTGTGTTTTTTTTTTCTTTCCCTTTTTTTTTTTGTTTTTGGTTTTCTTTTTTTTTCTCTTTATCAATGAGAACCACGATCGAAGCCGGCAACACTGTAGTTCCAAGCATCACTGCATCCATCTTCCTCAGCTCTCTCTGGTTGACCCTTTCCACGGGAGTTTAAACGAAGCCCAAGTAACCTGGCGGGTGCTCGGATCCCGCAGGTTCATTAGTCAAGAGACTAAACGCCGTTCGCTCTTACTGCTAAGTAAGCTGTAAAGCCTTGGCTATCGTGACGACCGAAAAGTCAGGTCCTTCGTGACGGCACACTTGATCGACCGTTGCAGCGTGATCTTGCAAAATTCTCTTGCACGCTTCTCTTACCATGGTAGAGTAGATCGTCTTCTTCTCGCCTCGGTCGTGACGTTACCATGATAGCCCATTTAAAAGTCTATTAATTATATGGTAACGATGTGGTACCGATAAAAACAAAAAAAAAAAAAAAAAAAAAAAAAAAAAGAAAGAAAAAAAATAGAGAAAAAGAAAAGGAAAAAAAACACAGAGAAAGGAAAAGAAGCGAAACGGGGAAAAAAAGAGAACAAAACAAAACAAAAGAGAAAAAAAAAAGGAAAAAAAAGGAAAAGATTGTCTCCTATATATCGGCAATTTATCTATCAGCAATTTATCTATCAAATGAGTATCCATTTGAAGGAAAGAAGTCTATGGAACAACCAGAGTATGCAGTTTTACTTAACCATCGGGAGGACACTATCCCAGAATCCAATCGCTTTCAAGTTGTCATGTCACTTGGTGTAATAAGGCTAGTGCCTTATTTGAGAATATCACGAAGGTGAGATGCGATCGCGAAACTGGTAGCTGTTGGGAAAAGTGGAACGAGGACCCTATATGGTGGTCCTACTCAACAAAAGTTGAACCCTCGAGGGGGACAGTGCGCGTTGGTGATGCGCGATGGTGACGCGTTGCCTTGATGCAAGTCCTGACGCTAGCTGACGCGATGTTGGTCCCGGTGGTCGGTTGAAACGTCGTGCTCGTACATGATGTATATGGTGCGCGGGAATGGGGGCGGGGCGGAGACAGATGGGCGTGCGGAGGATCCCTTTGAGGCTGCCGCGTGCGGCGCCAGTGCCTCCGCTGCCCTGCAACCTCTTCTTCTTCTTCTTCTACTTCTTCTTCTTCATCTTCTTTCCTTCCTTCCTCTTCTTCCCTCTCTTAGCCCCCTTTCAAGAGCCCTCGACCGTGCCCGAAGGAACTCCCTTCCTCGCAACTCTTTTCCTCGCAACCTCCGACATGTTACTGTCTTCCTTTTTTGTCTATTTTCTTTTCTTCTTTTCTTTTTCCCCCATCTCTTTCTTTTTTCTCCTTTTTCTTTTTTTGAAAGAAATCTTCTATTCCTTCCTAGAAATCATTTCAACAAATTCTAATCCGATTCTATGGTCGATTTACTGCTTGATCAACCAGACCACCTAATTCTAATCCTTTTAGAAACGTTCTTCTACGTTCATTACTCCGTTGATCAAGCGAATAATTCTTCTTCTTCTTGTTTTTCTTTTTTCTTGTTTATTTTTTTTTTTTTTTTTATTTTATCAGCAGCATGTTCCTGTCTTAATTACCATTATTTAGACGAATCCTCTAATACATTTGTACAAAATGTTTCTCTCCTCAAGTTTTAATATCTCTTAAGCAAATGCATTGTTACGTATTCATTTAATAGTTCATCGAAGCCAATACTATATTCTATCTTAACAACGTTCCAACATGTTTCTATCTTCATGTTTTCAGACAAAAGAAGAAGCAAAAAAAAAAAAAAATAGAAAAGAAAAAAAGAAAGAAGAAAGAATTCCATATCGTAAATGATTCAATCAAATTCTAATCCTCTTCCATTCACGTTAACATTCACGTTACTCGTTGATCGAATGGACATTTAGTTTCTATGAAAATTCCATCGCATTCTTGTCATCTCATTCACGAGAGAAATCTTTCATCAATTTCCAATCCCCTCCCTCCTCTTCTCTCCCTCACTCCCAATCTATGTTCTTCAGCTCATTAACGAAACAGACACTTCTTCTTCTTCTTCTTCTTCTTCTTCTTTTTCTTCTCCTTTTTCTTTCTCTCTCCTTTTTATTTCCTTGCAAGATCAACGTAAGACCTGCCCAATCACTTATCTCCTTTCTCGAGCTTGCCCTTCTTGGTTGAAGCAAAGCGTAAATCATTGACAGTTCGAAGGACAGAGGCCATTCGACAAAAGGCTCGAAGAGCTGAAGAAGAAGAAGAAGAAGAAGACGAAGAAGAAGACGAAGAAGAAGACGAAGAAGACGAAGAAGAAAAAAAGAAAAGGAAGGAGGAGGCCAAGAAGGAGAAGGAGGAGAATAAGGAGGAGAAGGAGGAAGAGGAGGAGGAGATTCGCGATGTATAAGCGTAGACTCGACACGAGAGGAAGATACTACCGCTCGAGGCTATCCGGTCGTTGGTGTTTTACCAAGAAGAGACGAAGAGGTGCTCGGTTATAGAAGTTAGGAATTTCCCGCGAGGCTCGCGTGTCCTGGATTTCAGGATAGGTCGGCCGTGCATCCTCAGGCGTCTTCGTTCTCCTCTTTCCCTCCTTACCCTCTCCTTCTATCTATCTCTATCTCTATCTCTCTCTTTCTCTCTCTCTTTCTCTCTCTCTCTCTCTCTTTCTTTCTTTCTCTATCTGTCTCTGTCTCACCCAGAAAAAAAAGACAAAGAAGAAGAAGAGGAAGAAAAAACACTTCTCCCAGGGGTTGACTAGGTTCGCTAGGATCCACCAACCGAAGGATCACGCGATCACCCTAAGGCGATCTAAAGATCTGCACGGAAACATCATTGCTTCGAGAAGACTCATCTCGAACGATTAGAATAAAGCTCTACGAGCAAAACTACTGCTCGACGGACCTAAACCCGATTTAAAAAACAAGTAAATTATAATGAACGTTCTTGAGAGAGATAGAGATAGATAGATAGATAGAGAGAGAAATCTTTCATCCCTCAAATATTCATTTTGAATTCACCATGATGATTTTTACTAACTAAATTCTCATTTTTCACTTTTTGTTTTCAAGAGAGTAAAAAATAAAAATAAAAAAAAAAAAAAACAAGGAAAACAAACAAACAAACAGGAAAGAAATATTCACGATAGTTGTCGATTTAAGAATAATTCGTTTCATAAAAATGAAACACGTGCATATTGATTAATCTTCAAATACATTCTCAGAGAAGTTTTGCAATTGCATATCTACTACGACAACAACGTAAACGACAATAATATACATATAACATAATATACATTTATACATATATACGTATTACGTTCGATTTTGTTATTTGATCAATAGTTCGTCTATTTTAAATACAAGTGATAAGTTCGTGACATTTCGTTTAATTAAAAATATTTTCTATTGGGTTAAACAGTGCCGAACGAGTGAATTTATTGAAAAACTTTAAACCTGCTAATAAATTTCTGGTATACATATATACACATACATATATATATATATATATATATATATAAGCGAAGCTGTTAAGGAACGAGTAAACGATACCTATGCCGTACAGATAAGATCAACGAATGAATGGGTCTGGTAACGGCCAATAAAAATAAATGTGTAAATATTTGATGCAAAAAACGTGTGTTTTCTCTTTTATCTCTTTCTCTTTCTCTCTCTTTTTCTTTTTTTCTCTCCGTCTCTCTCACACATACATACATACACACTTTTTCTAGAGGGTTAGGAAGTTCCTGGATGAAAGAGAGAGAAAGAGAGAAAAAGAGAGAGAGAGAGAGAGAGAGATGAAAGGGCCACACGCGGCTAGCTTGTGGTCCATGCCTCACACGGAGTAGAAAAGAAAGGGAGACAGAGAAAGAGAAAGAGAGAGAGAGAGAGAGAGAGAGAGAGAGAGAAAGGTTAGAACGGCATCGTAGTCTCTTCAACACGTCGGCCGACCTTTGTAGTCTGTTCTAGCCTCGTTTGTGAAACAAGTCGGCTACAGGTACACGAGACAAAGACCCCGTGGCTGACTTAGCGCTAGGTATTTAAGGACTCGCTTATAATTGCTTCCGAGGTTTAGCTCTCTCTCTCTCTCTCTCTCTCTCTCTCTCTCTCTTGCTTCCTGCTAATATTTCGTGCTTCTCGTATCTTCCATTTTCACCTTCGTTCCGCTTGTTCTTCAGAAATGAATAGTCTCGTCAACATATATTCTCAACTGATATACCTACGTCATCGAATATCATGTCTACATATGTACATATCAACATACATGTCCACTATCAACTTAACATATCAACAATCCTGTCAACATATTCAATTACTGTAATAAGTAGATAACTTATCGATCATTATATATATATATATATATATTTTTTTTTTTTGTTAGGTCTACTAGCTTTGAAATAAATAACAGAATTATAGTAGTCGTGTCTTAAAGAAAAAAAAAAAAAAAAAAAAAAAAAAAAATGATTTCTATGATCGTTCGAATAAGAACAAAAAAAAAATAAAAGAAACTAGATCATTCGGGTGTTCGAAGATCAATGAAAAATTTCTTGACTACAATGATCAATAATTTTATCTTACTAATGATGAGAGAGAGAGAGAGAGAGAGAGAGAGAGAGAGAAAGAGTAAGTGAGAGAGTCACTAAGTACTTATCTTTGGTTTCGTCTTATCCTTTACGAAATGTCCAAAGAAGACCTTTTCCTTGTTTGAGGCGCCACGAGGCGCCAATGTTTCACGCCTCCTTCGAGTCCCTATGCCGTACCTTTTATACCTTATTCCCAAAGGCATCGTTATAGACCTTGACTCGTTATAATGCTTACGACTAATAATCTTTAATTCTTTTTTTTTTCTCTCTCTCTCTTTCTTTTTTTTCTTCTGTGGACGAGGGAAAAAGCGTAGCGGAGAGTTCTCCTCCATTGTTCTAATTTTTTTTCCCCATCCTTTTTCTTCTTTTCTCTTTCTCTTTCTCTGTTTTTCTCTTTGTTTTGTGTTTTTTTTTTTTTTTCTATTCATTTCTCTTTTCTTTCCTTTCTTTAATTCCATCCAACGAATTCTAAGATTCAAATATTTTCTTAAGAATTTAAGAATCCGTTATAGAATGTTCAATAAATAATCATAATCACGAGATAATGTATAAATAAATTATTTTATACTTTTTCGTCGATGATGAATGACAATGATCAAAAATGTCAGACAATGATTTTAAAAGTTTATAAAAGTTTATGATAAAGTTAATACGTTATATGATAACAATGTTTGAAGTTGATACAATGATCGAACAATGATCGAACAATGATCGAACAATGATCGAATTGATACTGTGTCCTTTATTGCACCGTCTTGAGATACTTAACAGTATCTTTTATCTTCGTTCTTTTTCCCTCTTCATCACAATAAAGTCTCGTGTCTATATACACTTATGTATATATATATATACACATATATCTCTTTCTCTCTCAGCTCAGCCCGTTGCAAGTCATTCCGGAATAATTTATAACCCCGAAAAGGATCGCCTAAACGGGGCCGTCTAACTCGACTAAACGCCGCGCTAATTTCATTTAACGCCTGGTCTATCTGTTTTCTCTTTCTTTTTCTCTCACCATAGGGGGTTTGAGGGTTGTTTATCGAAAGTATTTACGTTTATTAGGAAGGGGTAGGAGGGAGTAGATATGGTCGTATACACACACACATATATATATATATATATACACATACAATTCATTTCTTTTTTCCTTTTCACATCGCATTTACGTAGTCTCTTTACTGATAGTTTTTGCATTTTTCATCCTAATCATAGATTTAGCTTTTTCCTTCGCTACGCTTCATTTTCCTTCGTTTCGCATCCCTTTGCTTTGCTTTTCTTGTTTGGGTTGAGCTTGAAAAAAGGCATGGAAAAGAGGCATTTGGGGAAGAAGGAGAGAGAAAAAAAAGAAAAAAAAGAAAGAAAAAGAAGAAGAAAAAAAGGAAGAAACCGACCGATGTTAGTAAAGTCCCTTTCGGCACGGCCATGAAAACGTAATTCGATGGCCTCGTTAATGTCCACCTTTTATCGATTTGGGTCCTGCGTAAATTCACTTAAACGATCTGTTTTCTCAAAATATGTTTGTTTGTGCCGTGGTGACGAAGAAAAAGAGAGAGAGAGAGAGAGAGAGAGAGAGAGAAAGAGAAGGGAGGGTGAGGAAACGTGTGACTTGACGCCTCGGCACTTGATGATCCGATCGAAAATTACGATACGAGCTAAACCGAGGATCGAGTCGTTCTTTTTAAAGAATTCGTTTCGGCTACCGACCTATTATCTATTCTATTTCCTTCTCTCTTCATCGTAGGTATCCAACCTATTCGAATTATTAACTCATTTCTGTCGACTTTTTAACACTGAAACATAGCGCCCAATGAAATTTAATTAAAGAATCAGATATATTATGATAGTCTTAAAAAAGACAGAAAGAGAGAGAGAGAGAGAGAGAAAGGAAAAGAAAAAATGATTTTATTAGTCTTCGGGTTATTCTCTAATCGAGAAGTAGCACCTTATTAACATAACCCTGTCGTATTCATCCTTGAAATATAATCAATGGATATTTATTTATTAGAGAACGATTAGAATTAAATATATTCATTACTAGAATCGAAACGAAATTGTTCGAGCTAATTGCGTTATCGTTAATCTATATAAAAAAGAGAATAAAAAAAAAAAAAATAAAAAGAAAAGGAAAGTAAGCAACTTTATTAAAAATATTTATCTTAATCAATAAAAACATATAACAAATAAGAATTATAATTAATATTATATCTATTAGAATATCTGTTTATTAATCTATAAAAATTGAAAGAAAAAAAAAAACAAAAAAAAAAAAAAAAACAAATATGATACTATATCATACTGAAGATAATTTCTCAACGAGGTATAATACCATATCGATCCATTGTCATTGATTCATAATCAATGAAATTGCATTAGACAAGACAAAATAAAAATTGGATCTCCTTATATGGTCATTAACGTGGTTAGAAAGAAAGAAAAGAAAGGAAAAGAAAAAAAAAAAGAAGGAAGAAAAAAAAAATTAAAAATACGATTTTACACGTTACCGATGTCTCGAAGAAAGCATTAGACTTTTAGGTCGAATCCCATTCATGTTTTCCATGGGGGACGAACAATCGCACGAGCGAACAGTTGCATCGTTTTGGCTGACGTTCCGTAATGGCGGACATGAAATCAAAAGGAAGAAGAAACTGTAGAAGTTGAGGAATAAGAAGAAGACGAAGAAGACGAAGAAGAAGAAGAAGAAGAAGAAGAAGTGGATACGCGGATGACGGTAGCAACGTATCTCTCCTCCTCCTTCTCCTCCTCCTCCTTCTTCCCTCTCTTCATCCTCTCATACCTCTACCTGAAAGAGACTATATTCGTTCGCGGGAAGATAAAGAAGGACGTTTGTTATTTTCTCTCTCTCTCTCTCTCTCTCTCTCTCTCTCTCTATTTTTTTCTTTTTTCCTTTTCTTTTTTTTTTCTTTCTTTCTTTCTTTCTTTCTTCGTCTCGTCATCAAGTTTCTGCTGCTCCTTTCCAACAGGGCGTCGCACTGACTCGTCGTCATTACACGGCATGACAAGGCGCCTCTGCGCTCCTCGCTCCTCGATTTCTTGCTACTTTTTCTGCTCCCCTTCTCTCTGTGGCATCTCTTCACACGCTCCCGAATGCTTTCCTCTTCTATCACCTTTCAAACTCTCTGAAACGAACTTTTGAAACGAACGATAAACCATTTTGATATTTCTTCGATACGTTTCAATTGTTTAAATGTTATACTATATTACGTAGATATTATGTACGCATTTATTTATCTTATAATACTTATATATTTCTTATGTTAAATTCAATCTCTGTTATTTATGTTTCAACAACGATGCAATTATCTTGAACAAAATCAATCAACGATTGTTCGAACGAACGAATATTTCTATCGTAAATAAAATTTAATTCGTACGATCTAATATAATTTATATAACAACATCGATATAATTAATTCATTGCTGATATAATAAGATCTATGAGATATGGTTACAATGATAATGGAAATAATTTATTGCCGAGGAAAATTTTATGGAATGTAAATGTAAACATCGTTAGTTGCAAAAAAAAAACAAAAAAAAAAAAAAGAAAAAAGAAGAAAAAAAAATAAAGAAAAAATAACAAAAAAAAAAAAAAGACACGCACACACAAATAAAGAAAAAAAAAAGTTTTATTTCCAAATTAAACAAAACAAACTTTTCATTCGAGTTCTAACGATGTGAACTTAATTAACATCGATACTACATAATCTACGATGTGTCAATAGAAATCTATGTTTTTTTTTCCTATCATTTGCCTGTCAATTATATATATATATATAAAGTAAAATAAAACGTGCTCTGAACAAATTGTATTTGTTTTCTTTCGTTTAAAGGAGAAAAAAAAAAGGAAAAAGAAATCGACCTTATCTAAAGAAAATATGATTAAAAATCAAAATAAAAATGAAAAAAAAAAGAAAGCAAAAGAACAAAAATAAAAATACAAACAAAGAAGAAAAAAGAAAAGATTGATAAGAGGAAAGAGTTTGCGCGTGCATGTATAGGTCCGTCCATCCCTTTGTATGTGTATGTCTCTCTCTCTCTCTCTCTCTCTCTCTCTCTCTGTGTGTGTGTGTGTGTGTGTCTGCTCTCGATGTCCGCTTTATGTTCCCTCGTCAAGTTCGTTTTGTCCTCGACACGGAGAGCAGCACCGGTTGTTCCGGTAGATCGAAAGAAGTCGAAACGCAGGTCCCGCAGGTTTTACGAGGTCCTACGTTCTCGTGCATTCGCCTAATTGATCCTTGCTCTCAGCCGGGGCCGCTTGCTCTACCTGCGGGGATGAGAAGGCGGCACACGAAGAACAGCCGAGTCGTACCGGACTGAGGGACGTAAGGTATCCGAGTGGAAGGTAAAGTCTCGCCTTTGAACATCTTACCAGGAATTGCCTACATCTTCTCTCTTTTTTTCTCTCTTGTTTTCTCTCTCTCTCTCTCTCTCTCTCATTCTCTCGGCCTATATATATATATATTTTTCTCTTAATTTCTTTTTTGTCGAAACTTTTATACTCGTAAAAAAAAATTGTTAACATCATTTCAGGAAAATCTTTAATTCCATCCTATTATGGATCATCAATTTATTCGACTTCAACTTTGTTCGTTCATATTTAAAGAAACAAAAAAAAAGAAAAAAAATATATATATATATCTTGCAGTATTGTTACAATTTTAAAATTATCTCCTCGTTCAATACGTTTCATTAGATTTAACTTTGATTAACTTTGATTTTATGTAAGAATTAATCGCCTTTATATACAATTTCATATTTCATGAATTTCAATTGGAAATAATTTATTAAGATCAATCACAAAGTGTTCATCGTCTTTGTAAATAATCAATCCAATTCAAAGAGTGGGAGGGGGAGGAAGACGATCATTTAATACGAATTGATTGATTATGAGTTTAGTTATTTGAATAAAAAGAAGAAATTCAAAGAAGATATAAAAAACAGGACAATTTGGGTGCCAGATAATAAATAGTTCATCATCATTATTATTATTATTATTATTATTATTATTATTATTATTATTATTATTATTATTCTTTTTCTTCTTCTTCTTCTTCTACTACTTCTACTTCTTCGTAAAGTAACAGTAGCAAAAGCGCTGACGGAGGTGGCAGCACTCGAGGAGTCACTTCTCGAGTCCGTTGCATGCCACAAATTGGCTCAAATATTTACGCAATTGGCATGATAACCGCATTACGTGATTATGTACGCTCGTTGCGCGCGATCCCGATGCTCACCCTCTTCGTCCCATACTCGTTCGCTACAAAACTCCCTCACTCTCCTCTCACGACCGTTTCTATAAACGTCAAATCAGGGTTATTAAACGAGTCCTCGCGTATATTGTTCAAGTTGCCCATGCAACTTCCGCCTTGAAGACCTTTCCTGTCTTCTCCTCCTCTTCCGCCTCCCCCACACCTCACCACCATCGTTCCTCCCCCCCCACCTATTTTTTCAATCTTTCTTTTTTGTCCTATTTTTTTATTTTTCTTCTTCCTCTTCTTCTTCTTCTTCTTCTTCTTCTCTTTTAGACTTCTTCAATTACGTCTAAAAGAAGATTTTTTCTTCTTCTTCTTCTTCTTTTTTTTTCTTTTTCTTTTTTTTCCCCTTTTTTTTCCTTGTACATCCACTCTCCTTTAAATGCATGTGCATTCGCGTTTATGATTTTTTTCTATTTTTTTTTTTCTCTTTCATAAAAATATATACCTCTTACGATAATGTCATTTTAATGTAATGACAGGTGCACCTCGTTTTTTTTTCTTCGTATTTCCTTTTTTTCTTCTTCATCTTCTTCTTTTTTTTTTTTTTTTTTTTAATTTTATTACGTAATAATCAGTATGATAGTTAAATTATACCATTAGTCATATTTTACGTATAATACACATGGTATAAAAAGTAAGATGAAAAGGAAAGAAAAAAAAAGCAGTATTGTGACACCTATTATATTTTTTATTCATTAGCAAATGAAATATCGCAGAATATTTTTCAGACGAAAATAAATCAATCAATCATGAAATAAAGGGATCAGAAATTTTTTTTTTTTAATAAAAGGATTAAACAATTTATATATATATATATATATATATATATATATATATATATAAAAAGTGGATGTTGCAAACAACGTATATTATATACGAAAATTGTCTAAGAAGAACAAAGGTCGAACTCGATCATCGAATTACGCGGGACGCCTCGTTTACTTCAAACGACAAATACGACTAGCTAGCTAGCTCGTTATCCAAGAAAATTTTTACGCACGCGCATTTCTCAAGACAAAGACATAGATATA